>NW_027638613.1:0-90619 GCF_951216825.1 Electrona antarctica
CTCTCTCTCAACAATCTCTCTCTCTCTCGCTCTCTCGCTCTCTCTCTGTCTCTCTCTGTCTCTCTCTCTCCCCTCTAGATAATGTCTCTCTCTCTCTCCTCTAAACAATCTCTCTCTCTCTCTCTCTCTCCTCTAAACAATCTCTCTCTCTCTCTCTCTCTCTCTCTCTCTCTGTCTCTCTCTCTCCCCTCTAGATAATGTCTCTCTCTCCCCTCTAGATAATGTCTCTCTCTCTAAACAATCTCTCTCTCTCTCTCTCCTCTAAACAATCTCTCTCTCTCTCTCTCTCTCCTCTAAACAATCTCTCTCTCTCTCTCTCTCCTCTAAACAATCTCTCTCTCTCTCTCTCTCCTCTAAACAATCTCTCTCTCTCTCTCTCTCTCTCCTCTAACAATCTCTCTCTCTCTCCTCTAAACAATCTCTCTCTCTGTCTCTCTCTCTCCCCTCTAGATAATGTCTCTCTCTCTCCTCTAAACAATCTCTCTCTCTCTCTCTCTCTCTCTCTCTCTCTCTCTCTCCCCTCTAGATAATGTCTCTCTCTCCCCTCTAGATAATGTCTCTCTCTCTAAACAATCTCTCTCTCCCCCCTCTAAACAATGTCTCTCTCTCTCTCTCTCCTCCCCTCTAAACAATCTCTCTCTCTCTCGCTCTCTCTCGCTCTCTCTCTCTCTCTCCCTCCCTCTCTCCTCTAAACAAGCTCTCGCTCTCGCTCTCTCTCCCCTCTAGACAATCTCTCTCTCTCTCTCTCTCTCTCCCCTCTAAACAATCTCTCTCTCTCTCTCTCTCTCTCTCTCTCTCGCTCTCTCTCTCCCCTCTAAACAATCTCTCTCTCTCTCTCTCTCTGTCTCTCTCTCGCTCTCTCTCTCCCCTCTAAACAATCTCTCTCTCTCTCTCTCTCTCTCTGTCTCTCTCTCTCTCTCTCTCTCTCTCTCGCTCTCTCTCTCCCCTCTAAACAATCTCTCTCTCTCTGTCTCTCTGTCTCTCTCTCTCTCTCTCGCTCTCTCTCTCCCCTCTAAACAATCTCTCTCTCTCTCTCTCTCTCTCTCTCTCTCTCTCTCTCTCTCTCTCTCTCTCTCTCTCTCTCTCTCTCTCTCTCTCTCTGATCATATACATTATCTGTCCTCACAAAGACACACTGAGGAATGTGGTCTGGAAGGTGTAAAGGTGTCTCAGTGAGTCAGAGGCCACTTCATAAAAGGACAGAGTCCCTGCAGGGCAGTCTAGATACACTGCTACTCTGTAGACAGGCCAACCCCTCTCATCCACTGCTCTAGCAGAATGAACAGGGAGGTGAGTCATCCTACTATTGTGACTGACACGGTAACTGCCTCCATCACAGAGCAGACTCCAGGAATGATCATTGTCTCCAAGCCCACTACCCTCTCCTCTCCTGCTGATAGGCCTATCTCACAGAAGTTCCCCGCCCCCTTAATACGCCCCCTTTCCGAGTTAGTGGTGATAGCGTGATATCACTCCATAGACACTACATGTTAACAGAGGTAATTTAAGAAGTCTACAACTTTTGTTTTCCTCAAGGTAAGGTTTGTTCTATCTGTTCGAGCTTATTTACCATCTTGTTTGCTTCATAATAATATTGGTCTGTCACATTTTTACATTAGGAAATGTACTTAGATTCTCCAGAGAAAAAAACGTGTAAATGCTAATGTTAATGACACCATATATCTACCGGAAGGGGGTGTGGAAAGGGGGCTGTGAGATAGGCCTATTGGTCTGTAAGCCCCTCCTATCCCAACCCCTCCACTCCCCTCTACCTCCCACAGGTAACGGCCTCCAGACAGACCTTCTGAACACAGAACCTGAGCATCATCATCACCAAATCTATCAGCGTATGACTAAAGCTCCTCCCCTCTGACCATGTGACCTTCCTGTTGTCGTCAGACAGACAGAGTGTTCTGCTTGCTGTGTTTGGGTCCAGAGTGAGACGATGGGAATCTGATGAGAAAACAACACAAAAAACATGAAATATTAAACATATTTACCTGTCTCACCCTCCTCCACCCCCGCTACCACCTGTCTCACCCTCCGCCACCACAGTTACCCCCTGTCTCACCCTCCTCCACCACGGCTACCCCCTGTCTCACCCTCCTCCACCACAGCTACCCCCTGTCTCACCCTCCTCCACCACAGCTACCACCTGTCTCACCCTCCGCCACCACAGTTACCCCCTGTCTCACCCTCCGCCACCACAGTTACCCCCTGTCTCACCCTCCTCCACCCCCGCTACCACCTGTCTCACCCTCCGCCACCACAGTTACCCCCTGTCTCACCCTCCGCCACCACAGTTACCCCCTGTCTCACCCTCCTCCACCACGGCTACCCCCTGTCTCACCCTCCTCCACCACAGCTACCCCCTGTCTCACCCTCCTCCACCACAGCTACCACCTGTCTCACCCTCCTCCACCACAGGAGTGAGCAGTGAGCAGTATCATACGTCAGTTGCTGATTTTTCGCGGGGGGCCCTGACATTTGCTCCAGCCCGGGGGCCCGCAGCAAGGTAAATCCGGCTCTGATCTCCCATACTCTATAAATACTGTATAAAACATCATCTTCATCATTTTTCGACCGCGGTCGAGACCAAGGATTTCACAACGCCGCACCAGACTTCCCGGTCCTTCGTTGCCATCCCCAGTTCCTGCTTTACTGATGAGAGCTTGTAGATCTGCTATTTTCGGGGCACAACCCAGCACTCCTTAGCTAGTGGAGATGCAGGTGTAACGACATGGATTTAGAAACAAATGTGTTCACCGCAAAATGCTGCGTTCAGGTTCAGGAAAAAGGAATTCTCCTGAATGCTGCCTTCCGGCATGGGGCAGGATTACAGAGAAGAAGGGAAGATATAACCTCATATTATTGGGTTAGAGTTATAGAAGATATAACCTCATATTATTGGGTTAGAGTTATAGAAGATATAACCTCATATTATTGGGTTAGGGTTATGGAAGATATAACCTCATATTATTGGGTTAGAGTTATAGAAGATATAACCTCATATTAGTGGGTCAGGGTTATAGAAGATATAACCTCATATTATTGGGTTAGAGTTATAGAAGATATAACCTCATATTATTGGGTTAGGGTTATGGAAGATATAACCTCATATTATTGGGTTAGAGTTATAGAAGATATAACCTCATATTAGTGGGTCAGGGTTATAGAAGATATAACCTCATATTATTGGGTTAGAGTTATAGAAGATATAACCTCATATTAGTGGGTCAGGGTTATAGAAGATATAACCTCATATTATTGGGTTAGGGTTATGGAAGATATAACCTCATATTATTGGGTTAGGGTTATAGAAGATATAACCTCATATTATTGGGTTAGGGTTATGGAAGATATAACCTCATATTATTGGGTTAGGGTTATGGAAGATATAACCTCATATTATTGGGTTAGGGTTATAGAAGATATAACCTCATATTATTGGGTTAGGGTTATAGAAGATATAACCTCATATTATTGGGTTAGAGTTATAGAAGATATAACCTCATATTATTGGGTTAGAGTTATAGAAGATATAACCTCATATTATTGGGTTAGGGTTATAGAAGATATAACCTCATATTATTGGGTTAGAGTTATAGAAGATATAACCTCATATTAGTGGGTCAGGGTTATAGAAGATATAACCTCATATTATTGGGTTAGGGTTATGGAAGATATAACCTCATATTATTGGGTTAGAGTTATAGAAGATATAACCTCATATTATTGGGTTAGGGTTATAGAAGATATAACCTCATATTAGTGGGTCAGGGTTATAGAAGATATAACCTCATATTATTGGGTTAGGGTTATAGAAGATATAACCTCATATTAGTGGGTCAGGGTTATAGAAGATATAACCTCATATTATTGGGTTAGGGTTATGGAAGATATAACCTCATATTATTGGGTTAGAGTTATAGAAGATATAACCTCATATTATTGGGTTAGGGTTATAGAAGATATAACCTCATATTAGTGGGTCAGGGTTATAGAAGATATAACCTCATATTATTGGGTTAGGGTTATAGAAGATATAACCTCATATTATTGGGTTAGGGTTATGGAAGATATAACCTCATATTATTGGGTTAGGGTTATAGAAGATATAACCTCATATTATTGGGTTAGGGTTATGGAAGATATAACCTCATATTATTGGGTTAGAGTTATAGAAGATATAACCTCATATTATTGGGTTAGGGTTATGGAAGATATAACCTCATATTGTTTGCGTTCGGAAATGCGCCCTGAACGCACTGGTGTCGCTCTTGTCGTTCGTTTATTCAGTGCACTCGGTGCGTTGTCGTTCAAAAACCCAGTGAGCTGCGCACCGGGTGGGCCGAGTGCCCGCACTGAGCTGACCCTACCCTGAAGCTGGGGTCGTCCACTGAGCGGACCCTGCCCTGAAGCTGGGGTCGTCCACTGAGCGGACCCTGCCCTGAAGCTGGGGTCGTCCACTGAGCGGACCCTGCCCTGAAGCTGGGGTCGTCCACTGAGCGGACCCTGCCCTGAAGCTGGGGTCGTCCACTGAGCGGACCCTGCCCTGAAGCTGGGGTCGTCCACTGAGCGACCCTGCCCTGAAGCTGGGGTCGTCCACTGAGCGGACCCTGCCCTGAAGCTGGGGTCTTCCACTGAGCGGACCCTGCCCTGAAGCTGGGGTCGTCCACTGAGTGACCATACCCTGAAGCTGGGGTCGTCCATTGAGCGACCCTGCCCTGAAGCTGGGGTCGTCCACTGAGCGACCATACCCTGAAGCTGGGGTCGTCCACTGAGCGACCCTGCCCTGAAGCTGGGGTCGTCCACTGAGCGACCCTACCCTGAAGCTGGGGTCGTCCACTGAGCGACCCTACCCTGAAGCTGGGGTCGTCCACTGAGCGGACCCTGCCCTGAAGCTGGGGTCGTCCACTGAGCGACCCTACCCTGAAGCTGGGGTCGTCCACTGAGCGGACCCTGCCCTGAAGCTGGGGTCGTCCACTGAGTGACCATACCCTGAAGCTGGGGTCGTCCATTGAGCGACCCTGCCCTGAAGCTGGGGTCGTCCACTGAGCGACCATACCCTGAAGCTGGGGTCGTCCACTGAGCGACCCTGCCCTGAAGCTGGGGTCGTCCACTGAGCGACCCTACCCTGAAGCTGGGGTCGTCCACTGAGCGACCCTACCCTGAAGCTGGGGTCGTCCACTGAGCGGACCCTGCCCTGAAGCTGGGGTCGTCCACTGAGCGACCCTACCCTGAAGCTGGGGTCGTCCACTGAGCGGACCCTGCCCTGAAGCTGGGGTCGTCCACTGAGCGGACCCTGCCCTGAAGCTGGGGTCGTCCACTGAGCGACCCTACCCTGAAGCTGGGGTCGTCCACTGAGCGACCCTACCCTGAAGCTGGGGTCGTCCACTGAGCGGACCCTGCCCTGAAGCTGGGGTCGTCCACTGAGCGGACCCTACCCTGAAGCTGGGGTCGTCCACTGAGCGGACCCTGCCCTGAAGCTGGGGTCGTCCACTGAGCGACCCTACCCTGAAGCTGGGGTCGTCCACTGAGCGACCCTACCCTGAAGCTGGGGTCGTCCACTGAGCGACCCTACCCCAAATAAACAACTACACTTTAGAAACAAGACCAAATAAACAACTACACTTTAGAAACAAGACCAAATAAACAACTACACTTTAGAAACAAGACCAAATAAACAACTACACTTTAGAAACAAGACCAAATAAACAACTACACTTTAGAAACAAGACCAAATAATCAACTACACTTTAGAAACAAGACCAAATAAACAACTATACTTTAAAAACGAGACCAAATAAATACACTTTAAAAACAAGACCAAAGTCGCTTATAATAAGCAGACATGGCAACTGTTCTCTTCTCTACTGCTAGGAGATTACACAGCGCTGCAGCAGCGCCCTCCAGCGGCGGTGCTCTGACATTACATATTATTTTAAGGGTAAAAATGTGCCATTTTAAAACCTTATTTGTGTCTTTCTGTGTGTGTGGGCGGGGGGGGGGGGGGGGGGGGGCTTCAACCAAAAATAGCAGCATGGAGGACCTGATGAATTGAACATGAAGGACCTGATGAATTGAACATGGAGGACCTGATGAATTGAACATGGAGGACCTGATGAATTGAACATGGAGGACCTGATGAATTGAACATGAAGGACCCTGATGTCACATTTAAAATGTTTTTTTTTTCTGAAAAACCTCATGTTTCTATGTCAGTGGTTCTCAATATTTCATGTCAAGGACCCCAAATATTTTATGAAATTGGCCGCCGACCCCCATCTGCACATATTCACGATTTTTCAAAAATAGCAGACCTACAAGTTCACAGCGCGGCACTCGGTGCCGCGCTGTGAGCTTGTAGATCTGCTATTTTTCAATAGCTAAAGTATAACATAATGCCTAAAACCTCATGTTTCTATGTCACTGGTTCTCAATATTTCATGTCAAGGACCCCAAAAATGTCATGAAATTGGCCGCTGACCCCCATCTGCACATTTTCAGGATTTTTCAAAAATAGCAGACCTACAAGTTCACAGCGCGCCACTCGGTGCCGCGCTGTGAGCTTGTAGATCTGCTATTTTTCAATAGCTAAAGTATAACATAATGCCTAAAACCTCATGTTTCTATGTCAGTGGTTCTCAGTATTTCATGTCAAGGACCCCAAAAATGTTACGAAATTGGCCGCCGACCCCCATCTGCACATTTTCACGATTTAAAAAAAATAGCAGACCTACAAGTTCACAGCGCGGCACTCGGTGCCGCGCTGTGAACTTGTAGATCTGCTATTTCTCAATATCTAAAGTATAACATAATGCCTAAAACCTCATGTTTCTATGTCAGTGGTTCTCAGTATTTCATGTCAAGGACCCCAAAAATGATATGAAATTGGCCGCCGACCCCCATCTGCACATTTTCACGATTTAAAAAAAATAGCACACCTACAAGTTCACAGCGCGGCACTCGCTGTGAGCTTGTAGATCTGCTATATCTCAATATCTAAAGTATAACATAATGCCTAAAACCTCATGTTTCTATGTCAGTGGTTCTCAGTATTTCATGTCAAGGACCCCAAAAATGATATGAAATTGGCCGCCGACCCCCATCTGCACATTTTCACGATTTAAAAAAAATAGCACACCTACAAGTTCACAGCGCGGCACTCGCTGTGAGCTTGTAGATCTGCTATATCTCAATATCTAAAGTATAACATAATGCCTAAAACCTCATGTTTCTATGTCAGTGGTTCTCAATATTTCATGTCAAGGACCCCAAAAATGATGTGAAATTGGCCGCCGACCCCCATCTGCACATTTTCACGATTTTGCAAAAATAGCAGACCTACAAGTTCACAGCGCGCCACTCGGTGCCGCGCTGTGAGCTTGTAGATCTGCTATTTTTCAATAGCTAAAGTATAACATAATGCCTAAAACCTCATGTTTCTATGTCAGTGGTTCTCAATATTTCATGTCAAAGACCCCAAAAATGTCATGAAATTGGCCGCCGACCCCCATCTGCACATTTTCACGATTTTTCAAAAATAGCAGACCTACAAGTTCACAGCGCGGCACTCGCTGTGATAGAGGGGTCAAGAATGAACGAAAGTTCCTGGGTGGACCCCTGGACCCCCCCCTGAAGGACCCCTGGGGGTTCCCGGACCCCCTGGAACCCCCTGAAGGACCCCTGGACCCCCCTGAAGGACCCTTGGGGGTCCCCGGACCCCCTGGACCCCCCTGAAGGACCCCTGGGGGTCCCCGGCACCACCTCAGTGCATCTTGACAAACTCACCCAAACCTACATAGAAATAAATCCAGATAAACTTCTCTCATGAATAAACATTTATTTGATGTTATGGTTTCAGAAATGCTTCAGAGCATTAGGAATATAAAATGTGGATCTGCTTATGAAACTCTAGACATTTACAATGTACTTTTATACATCAATACTGTACAAGAACATTAAATACAGTATGTACAACTGGTCCATTTGTTTTTTAACAAATGTAAATCACCATAGATCAAATATCTATGTAAAATGACCCCAAAACGGTTTTTAAAGTGAAATATCCCTTTAAGAAAGGTGTGCTTTCTCTCCTCCCCTCTATTTCTCTCTCTGATCAGAGACGTTGTCTGTCCTCACAAAGACACACTGAGGAGGAGGAAGTATAAAGCCTAAACCCAGGGTAGAGAGCTTCAGTGATGCTCTGGAAGGTGTAAAGGTGTCTCAGTGAGTCAGAGGACACTTCATAGAAGGACAGAGTCCCTGCAGGGCAGTCTAGATACACTGCTACTCTGTAGACAGGCCAACCCGTCTCACCCACTGCTCTGCTGGAGTCAGAGGGAACAACAGGGAGGAGAGTCACCCTACTATTGTGAATGACATCGTACCTGCCTGGACCACAGTACAGACTCCAGGAATGATCATTGTCTCCAAGCAGACTACCCGCTCCTCTCCTGCTGATTGCTCTGTAAGCCCCTCCCATCCAAACCAGTCCACTCCTCTCTACCTCCCACAGGTAACGGCCTCCAGACAGACCTTCTGAACACAGAACCTGATGAACACGATCACCAAATCTATCAGGGTGGTCAGCGTATGACTGAAGCTCCTCCCCCTCTGACCTTGTGACCTTCCGGTTGTCGTCAGACAGACAGAGAGTTCTGCTTGCTGTGTTTGGGTCCAGAGTGAGACGATGGGAATCTGATGAGAAAACAATACAGTAAAAAACATTAAATATTAAACATATTTACCTGTCTCACCCTCCTCCACCCCAGCTACCACCTGTCTCACCCTCCTCCACCCCAGATACCACCTGTCTCACCCTCCTCCACCCCAGCTACCACCTGTCTCACCCTCCTCCACCACAGGTACCCCCTGTCTCACCCTCCTCCACCCCAGGTACCACCTGTCTCACCCTCCACCCCGGCTACCCCCTGTCTCACCCTCCTCCACCACAGGTACCCCCTGTCTCACTCTCCTCCACCCCAGATACCACCTGTCTCACCCTCCTCCACCCCAGATACCACCTGTCTCACCCTCCTCCACCCCAGATACCACCTGTCTCACCCTCCACCACCACAACTACCCCCTGTCTCACCCTCCTCCACCACAACTACCACCTGTCTCACCCTCCTCCACCCCAGATACCACCTGTCTCACCCTCCACCACCACAACTACCCCCTGTCTCACCCTCCTCCACCACAACTACCACCTGTCTCACCCTCCTCCACCCCAGCTACCACCTGTATCACCCTCCACCACCGCAGCTACCACCTGTCTCACCCTCCACCACCACAACTACCACCTGTCTCACCCTCCTCCACCCCAGCTACCACCTGTCTCACCCTCCACCCCAGCTGCCACCTGTCTCACCCTCCACCACAGCTACCACCTGTCTCACCCTCCTCCAACACAGCTACCACCTGTCTCACCCTCCACCCCAGCTACCCCGTCTCACCCTCCACCACCCCAGCTACCACCTGTCTCACCCTCCACCCCATCTACCACCTGTCTCACCCTCCACCACCCCAGCTAAAACCTGTCTCACCCTCCTCCACCCCAGCTATCCCCGTCTCACCCTCCACCACCCCAGCTACCACCTGTCTCACCCCCCTCCACCCCAGCTACCCCCTGTCTCACCCTCCACCACCCCAGCTACCACCTGTCTCACACTTCACCAGCCCATCTACCACCTGTCTCACCCTCCACCACCCCAGCTACAACCTGTCTCACCCTCCTCCACCACAGCTACCACCTGTCTCACCCTCCTCCACCCCAGCTACCACCTGTCTCACCCTCCTCCACCCCAGCTACCACCTGTCTCACCCTCCACCACCCCAGCTACCCCCTGTCTCACCCTCCACCACCCCAGCTACCCCCTGTCTCACCCTCCACCCCAGCTACCCCGTCTCACCCTCCTCCACCACAGCTACCACCTGTCTCACCCTCCTCCAACCCAGCTGCCACCTGTCTCACCCTCCTCCACCACAGCTACCACCTGTCTCACCCTCCTCCAACACAGCTACCACCTGTCTCACCCTCCACCCCAGCTACCCCGTCTCACCCTCCACCACCCCAGCTACCACCTGTCTCACCCCCCTCCACCCCAGCTACCCCCTGTCTCACACTTCACCAGCCCATCTACCACCTGTCTCACCCTCCACCACCCCAGCTACAACCTGTCTCACCCTCCTCCACCCCAGCTACCACCTGTCTCACCCTCCACCACCCCAGCTACCCCCTGTCTCACCCTCCACCACCCCAGCTACCCCCTGTCTCACCCTCCACCCCAGCTACCCCGTATCACCCTCCTCCACCACAGCTACCACCTGTCTCACCCTCCTCCACCCCAGCTACCCCCTGTCTCACCCTCCTCCACCCCAGCTACCCCCTGTCTCACCCTCCTCCACCCCAGCTACCCCCTGTCTCACCCTCCACCCCAGCTACCACCTGTCTCACCCTCCTCCACCCCAGCTACCACCTGTCTCACCCTCCATCACCCCAGCTACCCCCTGTCTCACCCTCCTCCACCCCAGCTACCCCCTGTCTCACCCTCCACCACACCAGCTACCACCCCAGCTACAACCTGTCTCTCCCTCCTCCACCCCAGCTACCCCCTTCTCACTCTCCTCCATCCCAGCTACCACCTGTCTCACCCTCCTCCACTCCAGCTACCACCTGTCTCACCCTCCACCACCCCAGCTACCCCCTGTCTCACCCTCCACCCCAGCTACCCCGTCTCACCCTCCTCCACCACAGCTACCACCTGTCTCACCCTCCTCCACCCCAGCTACCACCTGTCTCACCCTCCATCACCGCAGCTACCCCCTGTCTCACCCTCCATCACCCCAGCTACCCCCTGTCTCACCCTCCTCCACCCCAGCTACCCCCTGTCTCACCCTCCACCACACCAGCTACCACCCCAGCTACAACCTGTCTCTGCTATAATTAGGGTTGGGATTCGTTAAGATTTTAACGGTTCCGGTTCCCTTAACGGAGCCTAATATTATTTTATTATTTTTCCCCTTTTTTTCTGACATAGATTATGCTTATATTATAACTACCCTAACCAAGTACATAATAAACACAAATTCAATAATTCAATTATTGAAAATGCACTTTACAATTATGAGGTGGCACTAATATTTAAACTTCACCACCACCAGCTAGCCACCACAACAATATCATTGTTGCAATTTGTACTGTATATTAAATATACAGTACACATTGCAATAATGATATTGTTGTGGTGACAAATGTTGTCTTTAATGTTCAGATTAATTTAATATGAAGGACCCCTTACCCTAATGGAAACAAGCCATAGTGCTTTCTTGGATTATAAAATCCTCTTAGCAGACCTTGTATTGAACTGTAGGCTACGTTCCTGTGCTTTTTTCTGCAAACTGTTTATAAAGTAATCAATCTATGGAGGTATATGCACCTAAACGCTGGGTTCTCAACAGTCAATTAAGAGTTAATTTAGAGCCAAATCAAAAGCAGTTGAGTTGCTTATAAGTTGTAAAAATAAGTGCAGACAAGTTGATTTGGCTCTATAGTTAACGTGATTCATAAAATATCAGACAGAAAGACGTCGAGTCATTGGCGTTCTAAATTAACACCATTATCAACAGTTGTACAATACGCCTAATGAAAAGCTCTGTAGACGTTAGTAGTTTTTATTTTCTATTACGTTACTAGCCTGGGGAAAGTGAACCAGCCTTGCATCATCCTCGTCCCCCGCCGGCTGTGGTGGAGCTGCGGGGAGAGCGGGCACGGCTTTCCGCATGGCTCACAAACACGATGTGCCTAGATTATTCTCGTGAGTTGTGGACTCGTGTAGGCATATTGATTTTGAGATGTTTCCTCAATGTGGACGTGGTGCAAAACTGCAACTGGTACAAGTTGCAACAACCTTTGCAGGGAACTATAGCATCGCATTTATTGCAGCCTCAGTCATTTCCCTCTCTGTTAACCACACTTTGGAGATCTCTTCGACATACTGTCCCACTCGCTCCGTGGTGGTCGCTGAATGCACAGAACAGTGGGCGTATCCTCCCCGACCCCACCCACTCCCTCACTCACCCACCCTCATGTAGGTGGGGTGACGTCACCCCAGGCTCTGCTTGCACACACAGACACAGCGGAGCTAAATGACGACTGATGAGAACCGTTTGGGGAACAGTTAATAAAAAAACGATGGAACCAGCTCCGGATCCGCAATGTCGGAACCGGGTCTGCAATGAACCCGGTTCCGAATCCCAACCCTAGCTACCACCTGTCTCACCCTCCTCCACCCCAGCTACCCCCTGTCTCACCCTCCTCCACCCCAGCTACCCCCTGTCTCACCCTCCTCCACCCCAGCTACCACCTATCTCACCCTCCTCCACCCCAGCTACCCCCTGTCTCACCCTCCTCCACCCCAGCTACCCTGTCTCACCCTCCTCCACCCCAGCTACCACCTGTCTCACCCTCCACCCCAGCTACCCCGTCTCACCCTCCACCACCCCAACTACCACCTGTCTCACCCTCCACCAGCCCATCTACCACCTGTCTCACCCTCCACCACCCCAGCTAAAACCTGTCTCACCCTCCTCCACCCGTGCTACCACCTGTCGTTTTGGATCTGCTGTTTAGGTACGGGGGATTCGGTGTCCCTATGGTTGGGACTGATGTGCTTGATCTCACTACCTAAAAAGCAGATCCAATTCATCGCCAAACCATAATAAATATATTGCTCATTTGTATTGAATAAATATATATTCCATCCATTCTTGAGTTGTCCTGACTGAACCACTGATACGTTTTTCAGAAAACATTTTGTAGAATCTGGTCTCAGGTCTTAATGGGTTAATGTAGTGGAGTCAAGAGTACAATATGTGTCTTGGAAGTATCCACAAATACAAATACTAGGTACAGTACATAAACGTCTCTCTCTCTCTCTCTCTCTCTCTCTGCAAATTGAATATATATTATTTCACAGCAAACGTTTTTAACTCAAATATTTGCTTCTGGGGGGGTGCCTGGAACAACATATTTTCAGATGGGGGTCCGCGGCATTACAGATAATTCTGGGAGTTTTTTACATGAAATACTTTGAGCACCACTGTGGTGTTGAATTTGTCGACTAAAACTAAATATACTGACAGTTTCGTCAACAAATAAAAACTAGACTAAAATGTTAGGGAGGGACTAGTGGAGAAGAGAACCAGTAGAACTAGAATTTACAATTTACAATTTAGGCATTTATCAGACACTCTTAATCCAGAGCGACTTACATTAAGCAATAACAAAAAGCATGGCATACATCACACATATAAAAAGTAGTTATCATGAATCATGCGTAAGCTAAGAATGTAACAGTGGAGTATCTATGTAAACTATACATACTATACTATATTATATATTATACATGTGTACTATAAAGTGCTATGACTACATAAAATGCAATTCTAGTGCTGTCTACGTAACATGCTATAAGTCTGTTTAAAATACAATCTAAGTGTACATAAAGTTCTATCTAAGGGGCTAGTGCTATGGGCCATGGTGGAGTCTGAAGAGGTGGGTTTTCAGACTACGGCAGAAGATTGGGAGTGGATGCTGCAGTTCTGATTGTGATGGGGAGTGCATTCCATGACAAGTGATGACAAGTGTTGCATTGCAACGCGTTGTGAGCTTGTAGATCTGTTATTTTCAACATGTAACCAAGTGTAAAATCAGCCATTACTATATAACGACATCAAGGCCGCCAAAATACATTTTAGTCGTCTAAATCTATTGTAGATTTAGTCGACTAAAATCTCATGATATTTAGTCAACTAAAACTAGACTAACACAAAACAATTTCAGATGACTAAAATATAACAAACTCAATTAAGTTTTATTCAAAAGTCTATGACTAAACTAAAATCTAAACGTTGCTGTTAAAATCAACACTGATACGTTTTGCAGAAAACCAATTAACCCATTAAGACCTGAGACCAGATTCTACAAAATGTATTTTTCTGTTTTCTGAACTTGAGTAAATGTACTTAGTTACTTTCCACCACTGTACATGCCAGTAGCAACACAGACAGACAGACAGACAGACAGACAGACAGACAGACAGACAGACAGACACTCACATTGTGTAGGGAGTTGAGGATTAGTCCAGAGTTCTCCTCCATGTTTCACTCTGTAGGAAGTAGAACAACAATGCATCAATGTCTGACTGTCTAACACAACGTCTCTGACACTACAGTGTTTCTGCTACCATTATCTTCACCAGGGCAGGTAGCCTGACCAGACAAACTCACTGCCACCTGGCTTGGACTTAGAAATACTTTTTACATTTCTACAGAGTAATGTGATTTCTTCCTATGGTACTGGCCAGCAGGCTGTGGTCATACAATGATACACTGAGGACACTCAAATGGAACTGCAACAGTTTGTGCTGCTGAGAAACTGTCATGAAATGACTGAGAGGGAACCTTCTGTGTCCTCTACTGTTAGACCTGCTATTTGAGCATGTAGATCTGATATTTGAGCTTGTAGATCTGCTATTTGAGCTTGTAGATCTGCTATTTGAGCTTGTCGATCTGCTTTTTGAGCTTGTAGATCTGCTATTTGAGCTTGTAGATCTGCTATTTGAGCTTGCAGATCTGCTATTTGAGCTTGTAGATCTGATATTTAAGCATGTAGATCTGCTATTTGAGCTTGCAGATCTGCTATTTGAGATTGTAGATCTGATATTTAAGCATGTAGATCTGATATTTAAGCATGTAGATCTGCTATTTGAGCTTGTAGATCTGATATTTGAGCTTGTAGATCTGCTATTTGAGCTTGTAGATCTGCTATTTGAGCTTGTAGATCTGCTATTTGAGCTTGTAGAAGTGATATTTGAGTTTCATCCTAATGTTCAGGCATACTAGGGTTCATGTGGTTAATCACTGACTCCAAAAAGTTGTTTTATGCCAAATTACAGTTTACATGTGAAGTATGCTACAACAGTATGTTTTTTTTTCTTCATATAATTGTATGTTTCAATTAAAAGTACATGACAGAGACAGACAGACAGACAGACTCTACTAACTTGAGCGTTTCCAGTCCAGAGAAGTTCTCCAGTCCAGACACCGGCAAGACGTTGAAGGTCAAGTCTAATTCTCTCAGATGAGGATTAGATCTGAGAGCTGAGGCCAGAAGTTCACAGCTTCTCTCCGACAACCAGCAGTTCATCAGTCTAAATGAGAAATAAAACACCACATGTTTGATTGTCTGCTATAAAAGACATGATTCTGGATAGAAGACAGTGAAGCTAATAACTGGTGAGGTCACAGACATGTCTTTTGGAGCAAAAGACAATACAAATTTGTATTATCGGCTATTTTTTAAACATGTTGATAAATCTTGGACAATGCTAAAAATTTGTTCTCTTAAGGGGTCCCTAGCAGAACATATTTTCAGATGAGGGTCTGCAGACAAATACGTGTCAATTTGGGGGTACTAAAATGCTTGACAACCAATGCTGTAGAGCAGGGGTCTTCAACAGGGGGTCCGGGACCCCTAGGGGGTCCTCCGAGTTACTGCAGGGGGGGTCACCAAATCTTTTTATAATAGAATTGTGTTACTATGAGATCAACCTTATTCACACTCTACCAATAAAGCATCACCACAATATTAAAAGTATAATCACATAATAAATCAATAATATCTGACCGTAGAGTCTCCAGTCTACAATGTGGACTGCTCAGTGCGTCACACAGCAGGTCCATATTTGGCTCCAGGTGGTTGGAACTGATGTCCAGGTGTCTCAGATGGGACGGATTAGAACTGAGAGCTGAAGCCACAACTTCAATGTGTTCCTTCTTGAGGTCACGGCCAGAACCAACAAGTCTGTAATGACAGATTAAATGTAAAATCAGAGATGATCAAAACAGGTCAGACCAAGTTCACTGTCAAGGAAGTAAACTGAGAGATCTTCTATTGCAGATCTACAAGCTCACATTGTGTCACATTGCGAGGTTGCAGATGGGCTATTTTCAAAAACATATTTAAGTAAATTAATTGACAATAATAAATTAACACAACTATGGTGTGGGGGTCCCTGGCAAACAATGTATTTAGATAGGTCTGTTACATAATACATATTTATTTATACAAAGTCCTTGGTTTGAGAACCACTGGTTTACATTAAACACTGCAGAATGAACCACCAAGGAGGCTTTTAACACATTTAGACCTGAGGCCGATTCTTAGAAAATGGCTTCTAAATCATCACAGTTTTCTGAAAAACCCTATGTTTCTATGTTCAGTGCACTAGTTCTCAAACTATTTCATGTCAAGGACCCCCAGAATGATATGTAATTGGCTGCGTATTGTTCCAGGGACCCCCCAGAACCAAAGACATGAGCTAAAAATGTTCGCTCTGAAAGAATATTCAAAGATTTGCGCCACATTTTCACGATTTTCCAAAAATAGCAGATCTACAAGCTTGTAGCGCGGCGCGCTATGAGCTTGTAGATCTGCTATTTTTCAATAGCTGAAGTATAACACTTTCGAAATGGGTTAATTTGTGATGATTCCACCTCTGTGTGTGTGTGCATGTGCGCGTGTGTGCGTGAGTGTGTGCACAGTACGCACAGTATTTGTAATGAATGAATGTAGTAGTAATATATCAGTCATGTTGTTATTCACAGGACTACTAACCTGGCTGTTGTGCAGTTCCTCACAGCTGGGATCAGTCTCAGTCGCCCCTTCCCAAACAGGTCTGTGTTGTATTTGTCCAGGTCCAACTCCTCCAGAACCTCCTCTGACATCAGCAGCATGGAGGCCAGAGCTGAACACTGGGTCTCAGTGAGTTTCTTCCCTGATCTGCTCTCTGACTCCAGGTACTGTTGGATTCCCTGACTTACAGACGGGTCGTTCATCTCCATCAGACAGTGGAAGATGCTGATACATCTGTCAGGAGAGAAGTCGTCATCATTCATCTCCTTCAGGTTGCTGATGACTCTCTGGATCTCCTCTGGACTGTTCTGTGTCTGACCCAGCAGGCCTCCTAACAGACTCTGGTTGGACTGCAGTGAGAGACCATGAAGGAAGCGGACAAAGAGGTCCAGGTGTCCACTCTCACTCTTCAGGGTTTTCATCATAACAGCCTTCAGGAAGTCAGACAGGGAACTGTCACTGTCATCATCATCTCCCCGGAATGTCTTCAGGACCTCCGTGTTCTTCTGAGTGAAACAGTGGAACAGGTAGACTGCAGCCAGAAACTCCTGGAGGCTCAGATGAACGAAGCAGTAGACAGTTTTCTTGAAGAACGATTCGTCTTCTTTGAAGAAGGTTGTGCAAAAGCCAGAGATCAGCAAGTCCTTGATCACATCAAGACCACACGCTTCCAGGTCTTTCTCATAGAAAATTATTCGTCCTTTGTCCAGTTGGTAAAACGCCAGCTTTCCCAGCTTCAGAAGAACTTCTCCTGCATCCTTTATGAGCTTCTCTCTGTCTTCATCGTTTAGTGAAGGATCCTTCATCTTCTCCCGCAGTGTCTCACCCATCAGGAAGTGGCAGAACAGCTCAACCAGGGTTTTGGGCAGCTCTGTCATCCCCTTGTTCTGCACAACTCTAGCAAGGAACCAACAGAAGACTGGGATTTCACACATGGTGTGGAGGATCTTTGATTTCTGGATGTGTGAGAAGATTGAGCTGGCCTGGTTCTCATCACTGATGCTCTTCGTGAAGAACTCCTTCTTCTGGTCATCTTCGATGAAGCCTCGTACTTCTGTCATCCTGTTAACAAACGCCTTAGGAATCTGTTTGGCTGCTGCAGGTCGTGAGGTTAGCCAGATGTGAACAGAGGGGAGCAGCTCTCCCTTGATGAGGTTTACAAGCAGATGTTCCACTGGGTACGAATCCAACAAGTTCATGGGTCCAAAATCTGCTTTGAAATCGAATTGGAAATAATTTTCATCATATCCATCCATAACAATCATGACTTTGAAGGGGCTCTCGTTGTAGTCTACTGACTTCTGCAATTCGTTAAAGATGTCATTAAGAACTTCTTCCTCAATGAATCTGGTTTCCTTGATGCAGTGGTGAATTAGCTGTGCCAAACGAAACTTTTTCCCCTTGAGCATATTTAACTGGCGGAACTTGAGCGGGAACACGAGGTGTGGATCTTGGGGGAAACATTTCTTGGCCCAGTCAAACAGAAATTTGTGCACGAGGAAAGTTTTGCCAATTCCTGCACAGCCAACGGTCAGCACTGTTCTTATGATTATTCCAGAACGGTCTTTGAACATTTCAATGAGTTGGATTAGTGTTCCCTCTCCTGCCTTCTTCATCTCCATCTGTCTGACCTCATGGTGGCTGTGGATGTCTGTGTCTTCGATGTCTACATTGTAGAGCCAGATGAAGATCTTTTCAAACACAACCGTAAGCATTGTGACCAAACTTACACTCCGATATGTACTGCTCATGTTGTGTTGAAGCTGGTCTTCAAACCCTGCTGTTTTCTCCAACAGACCTGTAGTGAACAAAGCATATTCCATCTTTAACAGTTTTGCCCAGAGAGAACATACCCCTCTCTGGTATGATGGTATTAGTAGTAGTAAATGGAGGCTATAAGCACAGTGTACAGATTGTATTAGTAATAGTAAATTTAGGCTATAAGCACAGTGTACAGATGGTATTAGTAGTAGTAAATGGAGGCTATAAGCACAGTGTACAGATGGTATTAGTAGTGGTAAATGGAGGCTATAAGCACAGTGTACAGATGGTATTAGTATTGGTAAATGGAGGCTATAAGCACAGTGTACAGATGGTATTAGTAGTGGTACATGGAGGCTATAAGCACAGTGTACAGATGGTATTAGTAGTAGTAAATGGAGGCTATAAGCACAGTGTACAGATGGTATTAGAAGTGGTAAATGAAGGCTATAAGCACAGTGTACAGATGGTATTAGAAGTGGTAAATGGAGGCTATAAGCACAGTGTACAGCTGGTATTAGTAGTTGTAAATGGAGGCTATAAGCACAGTGTACAGATGGTATTAGTAGTGGTAAATGGAGGCTATAAGCACAGTGTACAGATGGTATTAGTAGTGGTAAATGGAGGCTATAAGCACAGTGTACAGCTGGTATTAGTAGTAGTAAATGGAGGCTATAAGCACAGTGTACAGCTGGTATTAGTAGTGGTAAATGGAGGCTATAAGCACAGTGTACAGATGGTATTAGTAGTGGTACATGGAGGCTATAAGCACAGTGTACAGATGGTATTAGTAGTGGTAAATGGAGGCTATAAGCACAGTGTACAGATGGTATTAGTAGTGGTAAATGGAGGCTATAAGCACAGTGTACAGCTGGTATTAGTAGTAGTAAATGGAGGCTATAAGCACAGTGTACAGATGGTATTAGTAGTGGTAAATGGAGGCTATAAGCACAGTGTACAGATGGTATTAGTAGTGGTAAATGGAGGCTATAAGCACAGTGTACAGATGGTATTAGTAGTAGTAAATGGAGGCTATAAGCACAGTGTACAGATGGTATTAGAAGTGGTAAATGGAGGCTATAAGCACAGTGTACAGATGGTATTACTAGTGGTAAATGGAGGCTATAAGCACAGTGTACAGCTGGTATTAGTAGTAAATGGAGGCTATAAGCACAGTGTACATATGGTATTAGTAGTAAATGGAGGATATAAGCACAGTGTACAGATGGTATTAGTGGTGGTAAATGGAGGCTATAAGCACAGTGTACAGATGGTATTAGTAGTGGTAAATGGAGGCTATAAGCACAGTGTACAGATGGTATTAGTAGTGGTAAATGGAGGCTATAAGCACAGTGTACAGATGGTATTAGTAGTGGTAAATGGAGGCTATAAGCACAGTGTACAGATGGTATTAGTAGTGGTAAATGGAGGCTATAAGCACAGTGTACAGCTGGTATTAGTAGTGGTAAATGGAGGCTATAAGCACAGTGTACAGATGGTATTAGTAGTGGTAAATGGAGGCTATAAGCACAGTGTACAGATGGTATTAGTAGTGGTAAATGGAGGCTATAAGCACAGTGTACAGCTGGTATTAGTAGTGGTAAATGGAGGCTATAAGCACAGTGTACAGATGGTATTAGTAGTAGTAAATGGAGGCTATAAGCACAGTGTACAGATGGTATTAGTAGTAGTAAATGGAGGCTATAAGCACAGTGTACAGATGGTATTAGTAGTAGTAAATGGAGGCTATAAGCACAGTGTACAGATGGTATTAGTAGTAGTAAATGGAGGCTATAAGCACAGTGTACAGATGGTATTAGTAGTGGTACATGGAGGCTATAAGCACAGTGTACAGATGGTATTAGTAGTGGTAAATGGAGGCTATAAGCACAGTGTACAGCTGGTATTAGTAGTAGTAACTGGAGGCTATAAGCACAGTGTACAGCTGGTATTAGTAGTAGTAACTGGAGGCTATAAGCACAGTGTACAGATGGTAATAGTAGTAGTAACTGGAGGCTATAAGCACAGTATACAGATGGTATTAGTAGTGGTAAATGGAGGCTATAAGCACAGTGTACAGATGGTATTAGTAGTGGTACATGGAGGCTATAAGCACAGTGTACAGATGGTATTAGTAGTGGTAAATGGAGGCTATAAGCACAGTGTACAGCTGGTATTAGTAGTAGTAACTGGAGGCTATAAGCACAGTGTACAGATGGTAATAGTAGTAGTAACTGGAGGCTATAAGCACAGTATACAGATGGTATTAGTAGTGGTAAATGGAGGCTATAAGCACAGTGTACAGATGGTATTAGTAGTGGTAAATGGAGGCTATAAGCACAGTGTACAGATGGTATTAGTAGTGGTAAATGGAGGCTATAAGCACAGTGTACAGATGGTATTAGTAGTGGTAAATGGAGGCTATAAGCACAGTGTACAGATGGTATTAGTAGTGGTAAATGGAGGCTATAAGCACAGTGTACAGATGGTATTAGTAGTGGTAAATGGAGGCTATAAGCACAGTGTACAGATGGTATTAGTAGTGGTAAATGGAGGCTATAAGCACAGTGTACAGATGGTATTAGTAGTGGTAAATGGAGGCTATAAGCACAGTGTACAGATGGTATTAGTAGTGGTAAATGGAGGCTATAAGCACAGTGTACAGATGGTATTAGTAGTGGTAAATGGAGGCTATAAGCACAGTGTACAGATGGTATTAGTAGTGGTAAATGGAGGCTATAAGCACAGTGTACAGATGGTATTAGTAGTGGTAAATGGAGGCTATAAGCACAGTGTACAGATGGTATTAGTAGTGGTAAATGGAGGCTATAAGCACAGTGTACAGATGGTATTAGTAGTGGTAAATGGAGGCTATAAGCACAGTGTACAGATGGTATTAGTAGTGGTAAATGGAGGCTATAAGCACAGTGTACAGATGGTATTAGTAGTGGTAAATGGAGGCTATAAGCACAGTGTACAGATGGTATTAGTAGTGGTAAATGGAGGCTATAAGCACAGTGTACAGATGGTATTAGTAGTGGTAAATGGAGGCTATAAGCACAGTGTACAGATGGTATTAGTAGTAGTAACTGGAGGCTATAAGCACAGTGTACAGATGGTATTAGTAGTGGTAAATGGAGGCTATAAGCACAGTGTACAGCTGGTATTAGTAGTGGTAAATGGAGGCTATAAGCACAGTGTACAGATGGTATTAGTAGTAGTAACTGGAGGCTATAAGCACAGTGTACAGATGGTATTAGTAGTGGTAAATGGAGGCTATAAGCACAGTGTACAGATGGTATTAGTAGTGGTAAATGGAGGCTATAAGCACAGTGTACAGATGGTATTAGTAGTGGTAAATGGAGGCTATAAGCACAGTGTACAGATGGTATTAGTAGTGGTAAATGGAGGCTATAAGCACAGTGTACAGCTGGTATTAGTAGTGGTAAATGGAGGCTATAAGCACAGTGTACAGATGGTATTAGTAGTAGTAACTGGAGGCTATAAGCACAGTGTACAGATGGTATTAGTAGTAGTAACTGGAGGCTATAAGCACAGTGTACAGATGGTATTAGTAGTGGTAAATGGAGGCTATAAGCACAGTGTACAGATGGTATTAGTAGTAGTAACTGGAGGCTATAAGCACAGTGTACAGATGGTATTAGTAGTGGTAAATGGAGGCTATAAGCACAGTGTACAGATGGTATTAGTAGTGGTAAATGGAGGCTATAAGCACAGTGTACAGATGGTATTAGTAGTGGTAAATGGAGGCTATAAGCACAGTGTACAGATGGTATTAGTAGTGGTAAATGGAGGCTATAAGCACAGTGTACAGATGGTATTAGTAGTGGTAAATGGAGGCTATAAGCACAGTGTACAGATGGTATTAGTAGTGGTAAATGGAGGCTATAAGCACAGTGTACAGATGGTATTAGTAGTGGTAAATGGAGGCTATAAGCACAGTGTACAGATGGTATTAGTAGTAGTAACTGGAGGCTATAAGCACAGTGTACAGATGGTATTAGTAGTGGTAAATGGAGGCTATAAGCACAGTGTACAGATGGTATTAGTAGTGGTAAATGGAGGCTATAAGCACAGTGTACAGATGGTATTAGTAGTGGTAAATGGAGGCTATAAGCACAGTGTACAGATGGTATTAGTAGTGGTAAATGGAGGCTATAAGCACAGTGTACAGATGGTATTAGTAGTGGTAAATGGAGGCTATAAGCACAGTGTACAGATGGTATTAGTAGTGGCAAATGGAGGCTATAAGCACAGTGTACAGATGGTATTAGTAGTGGTAAATGGAGGCTATAAGCACAGTGTACAGATGGTATTAGTAGTGGTAAATGGAGGCTATAAGCACAGTGTACAGATGGTATTAGTAGTGGTAAATGGAGGCTATAAGCACAGTGTACAGGACTGTATCTCAGAGGCTCTCTCTATGATTGCTGCCAATTAATCCTTCTACTAAACAGTTAGGAATCCTAAGCTAAGTATGTCCTTCTAGAAGTAGTGTTAGTACACACACACACACACACACACACACACACACACACACACACACACACACACACACACACACACACACACACACACACACACACACACACACACACACACACACACACACACCTTACCTCTCAGTTTGGCGGCTCTCTCTCGTCTTGCCTTCTCTTCTCCTGTCAAAGCTGAAATGTGAGACAGTGATTGGTCAGAGTGGAGACACATAAATATTGGGTCCGTGTGTGTGTGTGTGTGTGTGTGTTACATTAGACATTGTTTTTCAAAACTTTTCATGCTTTCAATGTCAAACAAAGTAGACATTACATCCACCTGGCACAAAGAAATATAATTAAGCGCCTTTTCTTTACTTTCTTACCTGGCAACGCAGCAGAAGGATTCCATTCCTTGAGTTGTGGATACGTGTCGAGAATCTCTGGCTCTTTGAGAAGTGTAAGGAACTGAGATGAAGTTCCTTCTCCTCTACTAATCACTGTATCAATAAGCCCAATACAAACATCTTCTGGCTGCGCTGTATGCTTCAGTTTTGTATAAACTCTATCATCAATAATTCCCTTACACTGAGCATGCTGTAGAATGTGGAGATCTGATCTGAGCCACTTGACCAGTTTCACCTTGTTGGCCACCAATATGTCCACAGAGCCCTATAGGATGAGTAGCAGGTAGTATTATTTTCAATATGCAAATTAATTGTAACAATGACACCTTATTTTGAGTTGCTATTTGCGTTTGAGTTGCTATTTGCCAGTAAACCAACCTGTAGAGAATCTACGTGAGAGGAAGCCATGGTCTTCTCTGGATGAGGAACAGCTGTTGAACAAAGAAGAAATGTAACCTTTTCTCATTGGAAGTAGCTGTAAACTCCACCTCAATGGACAGAACTCACTGGTCCTCATTCACAACGGCGTTTACGTTCATAACGTGACGTTACGTGAGCGGACAGGCATTTACGTGGATTCCCACATTACGTGGGAATTCATGGCCATCTCCGTGAACTTGACGGTGACGTTGGTTGGTCGGAAACTCCGCACATAGCTACGCCAGCTCTCATGGTAGTGTAAAGGCCATACCCAAATCTCAGATAAAATATGTAGGCATGTGTCCCCAACATTGGTCACCACTCAAAAATTATATAGCATATATAAAAGCCAAGAATCACTTGTATATGCATGCATTCTAGAGGCAGAACAGAACACGGCCCGGCCCGACTAACTTTTAGCTCTTAAATGCATATATGGTTCACATACATGCCGGTCAGACAGACAGCAGCCACGAGGGCTAATTAGCCCTATAAAAAATAGAAGTCCACATTATGGCATCAGCGCATGCAATTCGGCCAGTCATAGTTTTAAGCCAGCTCACCTTAATTACTTGCGCAAGCAGAGCGCGCAAGTCATGTTTTCGGCGTGCTACGATGGGCGTGTTTGGGGCCAGCACATGTTATGACGTCATAGGCTGGCCCCAAGCTGACCGTGCAGGTGTGTTTTTGTCATGCTACGAAGCATATGTCTCATGACGTGATGAAGATATGTACCAATGTCCCTTAGAATGCACGTGAAATGATGTCATACGGACATACGGAAGCTGACCGTGCAGGTATGTTTTCCGTGAATCTGGTGAAGATTATGTACCAATGCCAGGGTATAATTGGTTGACGATGGTGACGTAATGATGATACGTTTCAGTGTCAAGTACATACGCATCAAACCACCCAGCCGATCACATTATACCACCAACCATTCAGAAAACTACATATACATACATATAGACATGTACACATATATGGACATATGAGCATATGACGTGATAAATATATGTACCAATGCCAGGGTATAGTTGACGGTGACGTAACGATGACGTGTTCCAGTGTGACGTCGAACAAACTTATAAGTAATTACCATCATTATTTTTCAACATAAGTTAATGGTATTTCAAGAAGGTACTTATATGGGTAAAGCTGCAAAGAGATCAGTTTGGGCATACCGATAGACGAAGCTCAGGAAGATCTGAGCTTTTCCTTCAGAAGCAAGGTACGTAGCAAATAGCTAAATCTAATAATTCAATATGTGAGACTAAGATTTGAAAGTTTGTAGCGGTCTACAGCACTTGCGCGCTCTGCTTGCGCGGCCTACTTGTGTGCAACAAGCAAGTAGGCACTCGACAGAGTGCAGTTCTAGTTAATTAATATAGCTGCAAGCAGCGATAAAGCGGGACCAAGATAGAAGAAGAACAATGCGCAATAAGAACAATGAGACTGACGAGCTGAGTTGTCGGTACCGGGATTTGAACTCACAACCTTGTGGACCGAAGGCGGGAGCTCTACTGACTGACCTACACAGAGACAATCAGTGACTATATTGTAAACAGTAAAACCATTCAGTGATTTGGTAACAAGAAGGTGTGTCCTCATTTTGGGCATGTCTTTATCCATTACTACAGTGTGTTTTCACGCACAGTTAAAGTGCCTGCCTGCCTGCCTGCCTGCCTGCCTGCCTGCGTGCAAACTTCTCTTTGTGTGTGTGTGTGTGTGTGTGTGTGTGTGTGTGTGTGTGTGTGTGTGTGTGTGTGTGTGTGTGTGTGTGTGTGTGTGCGTGCGTGCGTGCGTGCGTGCGTTAGGCAGACAATCGTTCATAACCATGGATTTGGATTGAAGATCATCTCTTTAGTTTTTGTGGTGTTTAACATAAGGTGGCTATTATCACACCAGTCTTTAAAGTTATTGATCTCACTGATATAGCCCACAGGGCGTTCAACAATATGTACAAATAAGACTGACAAGCTGAGTTGTCAGTAGCTGGATTTGAACACACAACCTTGCGGTCGAAGGGCAAGAGCTCGACTGACTGAGCTACATGGAGACAATCAGTTACTCCATTGTTAACAGGAAAATCATTCAGTGTTTGTTCAGCATAAGTACTCAAACTTTAGTGTGTGTGTGTGTGCGTGCGCACGCAATTTTCATTGGCTCATAAAAACTTCATTTTTTCACTTAACAAAAATGTGCTACGATTATTTGTCCGTATAGGTCCAAAGTTCACGTGTAGAAGTTTTCGTGCATTTTGAGCAAAGATTCTGGGAGGAGTTACATTTGAACTGTTTTTCATATAATTCAAAATGGCGGGTGATCTAAAGGTCAGAGGTCAAAAGTCAGAACACGAAAGTTGTTCAGCATGAGGAGACACATATGGGTATCAAAGTTTCATTGCCAACGGTCAAACGGTTCATGAGCTATGCACGTTCAAAGTTAGCATTTTCAATTGAGCGCTATAGCGCCACCATTTGGCCAATCGTCTTGGGCGTCGCATATTCACCGTTTGGCATGGCCCTCTACCAGATTACCGCGTTTCGCAAAAAACGACTACACCATTCAGTCAGAACAGCTATTTTTGGCGGAAGAAGGAGAAGAAAAATAAACACAAAAACAATAAGTGACCAAAGTCACTGCGTGACTTCTTGGTCCCTAATAATATGGGCAACTGTAGCTGTAGGCTACTACATTGATCTCATCATGAGATCAATCAAGTTTGGTGCCAAATGTCCCGCAAATCATTTTAATATGACGACATCATGAAATGAACCTGCACTTAGGCTGACAAAGAGGATCTGACAAAGAGGAGGCTACCCGCCGCCGTATATGGTTGAACATTTAAATAGCTATAGGCCTATGCCTACGTGTCCATGATCAGAACAAATCCATTCTCCACATGGCATTCAGACAGATGACAGTGAGATGATATTAATCTATTCCCTGCATGAATCAATGCAGCTCTGATATCTATTTTACCTCTGCAGGCGAGTGTGCAATTGTTCTTTCTTTTTGAGTGGTGCAAACCACTCCAATAACCAGCTTTGTCTGTATGTGTTTGTATACATGTTTGTGTCTGTGTATGTATGTACCTGTACGTGGGGACCAAAAGAATGAGCATGGTTACTATGGTCACTGACATTACGTCAGACCACAGCTGATCAGGCTATATAAGACCTTGCACCACTCAGTTCACACGGGTGTGATTGTTTTTTATAACCCTGCAGTGCATGGCAATTCATCAGTAAGGGCTTTTATCATTGCCGAGTTGTAATATAGCATTTGGTCGTGTGGTGAACAGTACAAATTAACTTCTTTCTCATTATGTGAAAGTAACTGTAACATCAGTTAACTTATTAACGTTCTGACATTTAACAAGGAGTGAAGCAATGCGTGCCAAGTTGGCAAGTTTCGTTTATAATTATATACATATAACTCGTGCTGTTTGCTTGAAGATCTGTCCGTGCAGAGACCCACCTGTCAAAATGAACTGCTCTACAAGCTCATCTCGGCTATGATGACGTATTTCGATATTTCCTGTTGCCTATGGTGTGGGATGGGCGTGGATGTTCCATTTAACCAGGCGACACCAGGCGAATCGCTTGGGATAAATGCGGAAAGGCTGCACTCGCCGTTCCGCACAAATTAAGTGATTACACCAGCTTCCCTGAATAACACGGGACCTAAGCGTAGGTTGAGAGGACGGATTGATACGATATCATTACGCATCTGTTTACTCATCATTTCCACTGTGGCGTATTTCTCCTTTGTGAATGAGGACCAGTGAGTCTAAATGTTGTGTGTAAACTCCACGTCAATGGACATAACTCATTGGTCCTCATTCACAAAGGAGAAATACGCCATAGTGTAACGGAAGCGTAAAGGTCATGCGTATAGATAGCGGAACATCCGTCCGATCACGCTACGGTTAAGTCCCGTGTTATTCAGGGAACCAGGTGTAATCACTTCATTTGTGCGTATCGCCGAGTGTATCCTTTCCGCATTTTTTCCAAGCGATTCGCCTGGTGTCGCCTGGTTTAATGGAACATCCACGACCATATAAGGCAGCAGGAAATATCGAAATACGTCATCATAGACTGCACAGAGGATTCCCAAGTTTTAAATTATATACAACAGCCGCGATGAGCTTGTAGAGCAGTTAATTTTGACAGGCGGGTCTCTGCACGGACAGATCTTCAAGCAAACAGCGCAAGTTATATGTATATAATTATAAACGAAACTTGTCAACTTGGCACGCATTGCTTCACTCCTTGTTAAATGTCGAAACGTTAATAAGTTAACTGATGTTACAGTTACTTTCACATAATGAGAAAGAAGTTAATTTGTAGGCTACTGTTCACCACACGACCAAATGCTATATTACAACTCGGCAATGATAAAAGCCCTTACTGATGAATGCACTGCAGGGTTATAAAAAAAAGAAAGAACAATTGCACACTCGCCTAGAGGTAAAATAGATATCCGATACTTTTTTTTATCAGAGCTGCATTGATTCATGCGGGGATCAATATCATCTCACTGTCATCTGTCTAAATGCCATGTGGAGAATGAATTTGTTCTGATCATGGACACGTAGGCATATACATTTTCAACCATATACGGCGGGTAGCCTATATCCTCTTTGTCAGATCCTCTTTGTCAGCCTAAGTGCAGGTTAATTCCCCCCCCCCCCACACACACACACACACACACACACACATACACACACCGTCGGTCAGACTGACTCAAAGGAGCTCCATAAGAACAAAACAATTTAAATAGGCCTACTGCAGGCATTACTACACTAAACAACGTTGGATTCGTACAGTGCAGAATGCAGATAAGTGTATGTTCTTATTATAATTGTGAGTTTGTTTTTTAACATGCATGCAGCGCGAGTCCGCGAGACTGCGAGAGCCGATCTACAAGCTCACAACGCGTTGCACTGCGAGTAGAAAGCTGTCAAGTGCAGCGCAATCGCGCATGCTAGAAATATCCTAATAAATAAATAAAAAGGTGTCGGGCTTGCAGGGGCAGTTTCTGTAGGAGACTCTAGGCCAACCTGCCTCTAGAATGCATGCATTTAGGCATACAAGTGATACTTGGCTTTTATATAAGCTATCATTTCTTTACGTTCAAGTTCATGAATTCCCACGTAATGTGGAAATCCACGTAAATGCCTGTCCGCTCACGCTCCGCTCACGTAACTTCACTTTATGAGCGTAAACGCCGTTGTGAATGAGGACCACTGAGTCTAAATGTTGTGTGTAAACTCCACCTCAATAGACAGAACTCACTGGTCCTCATTCACAACGGCGTTTACGCTCATAAAGTGACGTTACGTGAGCGGAGCGTGAGCGGACAGGCATTTACGTGGATTCCCACATTACGTGGGAATTCATGCACTTGAACGTGAACTTGACGGTGAAGTTGTTTGGTCGGAAACTCCGCTAAAAGATGCGCCAGCTCAGAGGTGGCGTAGATTTATTCAGAAGGCTTTAGTCTTCATGCTGAATCAATTAAAAGTCCCCAAATCTCAGATAAAATATGTAGGCATGTGTCCAAAACATTGGTCAGCACATAAAAAAATGATAGCTTATATAAAAGCCAAGTATCACTTGTATGCCTAAATGCATGCATTCTAGAGGCAGGTTAGCCTAGAGTCCCATACAGAAACTGCCCGACACCTTTGTATTTATTTATTAGGATATTTCTAGCATGCGCGATTGCGCTGCTCACTTGACAGCTTTCTACTCGCAGTGCAACGCGTTGTGAGCTTGTAGATCGGCTCTCACGGACTCGCGCTGCATGTTAAAAAAAAAACTCACAATTATAATAAGAACATACACTTATCTGCATTCTGCACTGTACGAATCCAACGTTGTTTATAGTAGTAATGCCTGCAGGCTGCAGTAGGCCTATTGAAATTGTTTTGTTACGGAGCAGAACAGATGATTTCTATGGTTCACAGACATGCCGGTCTGACAGACAGACAGCAGTCACGAGGGCTAATTAGCCCTATAAAAAAATCGAAGTCCACATTATTGCATCAGCGCGTGCAATTCGGCCAGTCATAGTTTTAAGCCAGTGCACCTTAATTAATTTATAATATGGGGAACTTATAGCTAGGCTGTAGGCTACTACATTGATCTCATCATGAGATCAATCAAGTTTGGTGGCAAATGTCCCGCGAATCATTTTAATATGACGACATCATGAAATGAACCTGCACTTAGGCTGACAAAAATCGGATACCGGTATCTATTTTACCTTTGCAGGCGTGCAATTGTTCTTTTTTCTTTTTATATAACCCTGCAGTGCATTCATCAGTAAGGGCTTTTATCATTGCCGAGTTGTAATATAGCATTTGGTCGTGTGGTGAACAGTACAAATTAACTTCTTTCTCATTATGTGAAAGTAACTGTAACATCAGTTAACTTATTAACGTTCTGACATTTAACAAGGAGTGAAGCAATGCGTGCCAAGTTGACAAGTTTCGTTTATAATTATATACATATAACTCGCACGGTTTGCTTGAAGATCTGTCCGTGCAGAGACCCGCCTGTCAAAATTAACTGCTCTACAAGCTCATCTCGGCTGTTGTATATAATTTAAAGCCCGGTGCAGGCTATGATGACGTATTCCGATATTTCCTGTTGCCTTATATGGTGTGGGATGGGCGTGGATGTTCCATTTAACCAGGCGACACCAGGCGAATCGCTTGGGAAAAATGCGGAAAGGCTACACTCTGCGACCCGCACAAATTAAGTGATTACACCAGCTTCCCTGAATAAGACGGGAGCAAATCGCAGCGTGATCGGACAGAGAAATACGATGATATTTAGTATCTGTATACGCTTCCGTTACACTGTGGCGTATTTCTCCTTTGTGAATGAGGACCAATGTGTCGCGGTGCAATGCATTGTGAGATTGTGTGAGAAACAAGCAACCAGGTCTATGAAAACAAGCCCAAAAGAAAGAGACAATGTGTCGCGTGTAATGCATTGTGAGATTGTGTGAGAAACAAGCAACCAGGTCTATGAAAACAAGCCCAAAAGAAAGAGACAATGTGTCCCGTGTAATGCATTGTGAGTTTGTAGATCTGCTATTAAAAAAATAAAAACATCTTGGAAAAAAGGGACAAAATGTGGAATATTTTTTTAACAACACAAATCTGGTATGTATGGGGGTCCCTGGGGGTCCCTGGGGGTCCCTGGCACAACATAGGTTTAGATGTTGTAGGGGTCCTTGACTTGTTGAATCTGGGGGTCAATCACTGGTTTAAACAACATTAGGAAACAAGACCAAATAAACAACTACACTTTAGAAACAAGACCAAATAAACAACTACACTTTAGAAACAAGACCAAATAAACAACTACACTTTAGAAACAAGACCAAATAAAGAACTACACTTAGTTTAGAAACCAGACCAAATAAACAACTACACTTTAGAAACACCACCAAATAAACAACTACACTTTAGAAACAAGACCAAATAAACAACTACACTTTAGAAACAAGACCAAATAAACAACTACACTTTAGAAACAAGACCAAATAAACTACACTTTAGAAACAAGACCAAATAAACAACTACACTTTAGAAACAAGACCAAATAAACAACTACACTTTAGAAACAAGACCAAATAAACAACTACACTTTAGAACAGGGGTGGGCAACTGGCCACCCCCACCTTCACTTAATGCGGCCCGCATTGTAGTGGCTTAATTCACACCATGAACAATAAAAACTTAAAAGGCCACTAAAGGCACCGGGCAGCGAATCTTACGCAGTGGTATGGGGAATGAGACCATTGTCCAGTCAGTGGTCTAGGGAATGAGACCATTGTCCAGTCAGTGGTCTAGGGAATGAGACCATTGTCCAGTCAGTGGTCTAGGGAATGAGACCATTGTCCAGTCAGTGGTCTAGGGAATGAGACCATTGTCCAGTCAGTGGTCTAGGGAATGAGACCATTGTCCAGTCAGGCAGCAACATTTGATGGTGTTTTATTTCGGCTTCTCCAGACAGACATAGCTCTCCACAACAGCCCGAAACGGTTGAGAAATTACAGAGTTACCGTGTGGCGGTTCCTCTACTGTACTGTAACAGCCGAAAGCATCATATATATAGTTAATACGTTAAACAAAATCAATGGCCAATTTCAGGGCCTCAAACCCAGTACCACGCGGCCCAGTTTCCTCAAAGGGCCCCTGGGCCCCGGTCCCACTGGCTAATTGTCTCCACCAGGCCGAAGGCATGGTTGTCTCCACCAGGCCGAAGGCATGGGGAGAGAGTATGTTTTGCACTCCGTCCGATTTCTCAGACTCCATCCTGATTGGCTAAGATTGGCTTCCAAAGCAAGCAGGAGTGCTCAGTTTCAAACAAAATGCTGCAAATCATAAACACATCGTGTGATTTCCGTGAAATTGTGCACGCACATTCCCACTAGGCCGAGGAAGAAATGCCACATAAACATTTTCAACTCAGCCTCATGGTGGCGCTATAACTGGCAGAAAAGTGTTTTTACCTCTAACTGCACGGATCTGTGGATAACTTTGTATGCCAACTCCCTAGAGGCCAAGGAAAAACCTTTGCCTGGAATTTTTCACATCTGCTCTTTATAGCGCCACCAGGAGGCCGACATATGTAAAACACATTTTCTAATATTACTCCTTCAGATTTTATCAAAATTTCACGCAAATCGGTACACATGCTCTCCCTAGTCATGTGATCAAGACGGGTTTGTTTGATTTCTCATAATCCACCCTCATTGGCTACGATTGGCTTCTAAACTTTTCAGGAGTAGCCCGCTTTGTACCCGTTTTGTACAAATCGCCTCAACTACTCAATGCAGCGTCCGATTGTGGTGAAACTGTGCATGCATATTCCCACTAGGCTTTGGAAGAAATGCCACTTGACAGTTTTCAAATCAGCCTCATGGTGGCGCTACAACAGGCCAAGCCACGTCACACGCACGTCACACACACGTTTATATTGCTCCTAAACATTTTGCCAAACATCACACTCACACTCCTATCCTCCTGGTGGAGACCTGTGCCCAGAAGGGCACTTTTTCTAATTTGGCCCTGGGATGAATGGATGATTTCACATACCATATTAGCCTTTGGGGTCACTTGATGGTCACTGTGGTCACTCAGTATAAGGAAAGGGGTACCTACAGCACTGGATTTATTAACTGTTATGAAGGGGTACCTACTGCACTGGATTTATTAACTGTTATGAAGGGGTACCTACAGCACTGGATTTATTAACTGTTATGAAGGGGTACCTACTGCACTGGATTTATTAACTGTTATGAAGGGGTACCTACAGCACTGGATTTATTAACTGTTATGAAGTAGCCTATTCTGTTTATAACATCATAAGAGTTCTGATTCTGAATTTGAGTTGTTGCAATATTTAATTCAATTGATTCATTCATATTAAATAAATGTTTATTTATCAGACTTATAGCTAGGCTATATGCCCACATCAGCAGCCATTGGCTATATTGCATGGGCAGGACAATAGAAATACTACTGATTGACATTTTATAAAAACACAGATTATCACATACTGAATCGATCTCAGGGGCAGTTTCAGTCATGAAGAACTGTGACACTTGTTGGGTGTTCTGACTGTGATCGTGCTGTTGGCAGATCCCTGAAGCTGTTTGCTATATCAAACAGCCCCCCATGCACCAGAAAACATACGCCGACATACTTTGCAATTTGCTTTATATTAATCTCCCGTGAGTGACGCTGCCAAGCCAGGGATTTGCCTCTTCCCCGCACTCACTCACGTCTATATTTTTCTTTTTTGAGACGGACGCGGTGGAGAATCAGCTGTTGTAGAATGTTTTTAAACAGCGCGGTGTCATCATTTAATGCTCAAAATTTATGTTTCAACTTTTTGACTTTCTTTTCGTCAACGAACTTCATCCTAAATGAACTGCTCATATAGAAGTAGCCTATAGAACCTCTCCGTTCCTTCATCCGCTCCGAGAAATGGGACTCATTCAATAATGACTAAAATTGAATCCATTATTTGGAACTAATAAACAAATAAAGCCTATATTTTCCTCCACTTGCTAAAATAAATAAATAATAATAATCACGTTTTGGGTAGACGTTTCAGACCCCCCCCAGCCGACAGCAACACAAATCTAAAAAAGAAACTAGAACTTAACTTAATAACTTTACCAAGCTTTACCACGTGACAATAACAGTTGATTCACAACATCATCCATGACTTTAAATTAATACTACTACTACTACTGCTGCTGCTGCTGCTACTAGCCTACTAATAATATTAACATTAGTCTACTAATAATACTATGTATTACTGCTTTCTACTATAACTACATTAGTGTTGCGCCTCCATTACTGTGACAATATAGCGAGCTTTTTAACACTTATTTGAACCAAAGATAATCTCTTACTCTACTTTTAATAATAAAAAAGTAAAGCAACGTAAAAGTGAATAAACAGCAACGTTACCTCTGGTTGGGAAAGCTGGCTGGTGTTTATAAAAACAGATTGTAAAGCAGTTTGTCTAGAGTTATAAGGTGTGTCTGCAGTGCAAGTTCCTCCTTTCTTCCTCAAAACAAACCAAACAAACCGGGCACTGTTTTTCTGGCAAATCTAAGGGAGCAAATATAAGACTTCCGGTGGACAATCTCTTCAAAATAAGAGTACCCTCTAGAGTATTGAAAAAATATTAATTTGCACATTAAAACTACAAATGAAGCATTTAAATGATGCTATATGATGCTATAAGACACACATTATGTTTCTGTGTAAAAATAAGTAATTAAATAACGTAAAAAAGTTATCTAAATGGATAAATGCTATTCACTGGAGTGCATGGACTTTATAAAGTGGACACTGGACAAAAGACGGCTCCGCGAGGCAACTGTTGTGACATATGCACGCGTTCAGGGAGATGTCCTCTACCACACCCCACTCTCCACTAAGCGGGAGAGGTGTAAAATTCCAAACAGCAGACCTTCTACTGCTGTCAAATGTCAAAATTGTGCCGTGTCCAGACCCAGAGTGGACACTGGACAAAAGACGGCTCCGCGAGGCAACTGTTGTGACATACGCACGCGTTCAGGGAGATGTCCTCTACCACACCCCACTCTCCGCTAAGCGGGAGAGGTGTAAAATTCCGAGCAGCAGACCTTCTACTGCTGTCAACGGTTAAAAAAAGTGCCGTTTCCAGACCCAGAGTGGACACTGGACAAAAGACGGCTCCGCGAGGCAACTGTTGTGACATACGCACACGTTCAGGGAGATGTCCTCTACCACACCCCACTCTCCGCTAAGCGGGAGAGGTGTAAAATTCCGAGCAGCAGACCTTCTACTGCTGTCAACGGTAAAAGAAAGTGCCGTTTCCAGACCCAGAGTGTTGATCAAACCCTGTACACTCATGAATTGCATATGTTGATCTGACCTCTGACCTCTGAGTAATATATTACCCATTACTAGTTACCTTTTAAAGGAACTACAACATGCATTTTAAAATTCCATATGTTGTTGATGACACTCAAGACACGCTCCATATATAGCCAGTACAGACACTTTTTTAAATGACAGCTACTATGAGACGTACCTCTTTGTCCTGGATGATGTCCACTGACGGAATCACTGTCCTGTGACACTTGTTGGAAACCTCAGAGTGTGGCCATTGCAGCACTGTGTGACGCTTGCCAAAAACTGCCATGTTACATGCAACTTCGCAAGTCACTTGGAATTAAAAGTCAGTTCTATCTGACCTCAATTTATATTAAAACTGGAGGACACTCCCATGTTTGATGACAACAAATGGGAGCTGATCATTGAAACAAAGACATTCCATTTGTAATACAACGATTGATCGTTGTCACCTCATTACCTGGGCACCGCCCAGCCAGTGGTGGACAGCCAGAAGAAAGATGGGTTGGGTTGGGGATGAAATCAACTCATATCTTATCTTTATATATGTTGTCTTATAATGCCTTGGTTGGTTGGTAGATCTATGTTGTATAATGTTTGGTTTGTAGATGTTCTTAGATCATGTTGATGTTCTTAGGTCAAAAAAGTGTGGGTACCTCTGCACTACACTATAGCCTACACACACATTGATTGATTGATTGATTGAAGAATGTATTAACAGTTTGCAGAATTACAGTACATTTCAAGCACAAACTCAATACAAAGGCTGTTAACTGTGAGTGGACGACCCAATTAAGCATTACACTTGTTTCCAACAGGGTCCACCATGTTCAAATCATCAAAACATTTAGAGACGTACAAATAGACACTTCTATAGACAGAACAGGAATTCATCAAAAAGGAGGTAAAAAGGGAAAAGAAATATATACAGTGAGGGGAAAGAAGGGGGGGGGGCGGGGGGGGGATTCAGATTTTACGGGGGCCAGTTTCGAATTGCAGCCATCCGTAGGTGCCCTTTGAGAGCGGTTTTGAAGGAGTCAAGGGATTCGCATGTCTTAATGACAGTTGGTAGGGCGTTCCACATTTTGGTGGCATAGGAGCGAAAAGAATTTAGTCCCTTGTTTGTGCCGAATCTGGGTTGTACATGGTTCGTTGCACTCCCTCTGGTGTTGTGGGTGTGGACTTCGTTAACATTAAGGAAGTATCTAGACAGGTACATGGGTATCTTGGTGGTGTATCGAATCTTGTGGACCAGACCCATTGCAAGATGCTGTACTCTGTCGTCGACCCTAAGCCATTCCAGCCTGTCGAAGTGGGCAGGGGTGAGGTGGGTTCGGGGGGCTAGATCAAGTAGGAGCCTGACCAGTTTGTTTTGGGAAGTCTGGAGCCTGGTTTTAAGGGCCTTTGAGGTGCTGTGGTACCAGGAGGTGCATGCATAGTCAAAGAAACCCTGTACAAGGGCTCCTGTTAAGGTCTTCAAGGTGTTTTTGTTGACCAGTGAGGAGATCCTGTAGAGGAATCTTGTTCTATGGTTGACTTTTTTGATTACGTTGGTGGCCATTTTATCACCGGAAAGATTAGCCTCCAGGATGGAACCTAGGTAGGTAATTTCATCTTTACGTGTGATAACATTGTCACCCACTCTAACCAAGAAGCCATTTGCCTTGCTGAGATTACTAATAGAGCCAAAGAGAATGGATTCAGTTTTTCCCAGGTGTAAAGATAGTTTGTTATCAGCGAGCCAGGTGCAGATTCTACCGAGTTCAGAGCTGAGGGCATTTTCAACCTGCAGTTTGTCCCTGTCCGAGACCAGCAGTGCTGAGTCATCTGCGAACAGGAACAAGTTGCAGTCACAGGCTGAAGTCATGTCGTTTACATATATTAGGAACAGTAGAGGCCCTAGTATGCTTCCTTGTGGAACGCCACAGCTCACTGGGAGGGGGGGGGACAGTGTTCCGTTCACTTCCACCATCTGCCGCTGGCAGTATTTGCCAGCGTCCACCTCTTGTTTGATGTGGTCGCTCAAATAGAGGAGGCATGTGTCAGTGGAGTGGGATGTTCTGAAGCCAGATTGGAACTCGTACAATAATTTATTAGTGGCAAGATACTTTTCAACCTGTTCATAGACTATTTTTTCCATCACTTTCGAGATGGAACTAAGAATAGAAATAGGGCGGTAGTTGCCGGGGTCTAATTTACTCCCTTTCTTGTGCAAGGGGGTTACTTTGGCCAGTTTGAAATCTTGGGGGACCTGTCCCTGTTTGATGGAGAGGTTTACTATGTGGGTGATGATTGGAGCTATAGAGATGGCTGAGTCTCTGAGAAATTTGGAGGGAATGTTGTCATGGCCTGTGGCCTTGTGGGGTTGGAGGGCACTCAGTTTCTTAATTACCTCATCAGTTGTTACCATAACTAGTTTAAAATCGTCTTTACAAACACCTAGGTTTTTGTAGAAGGTTGTAATGTGCTCTACACCAAAGAGCCCAGAGTGGGAGGGCAGTTTGTTAACCAGAGTTGTTGCTATGTTTGTAAAGAAGATATTCAAGTAGTTGGCCACATCAAGGTTGTCAGTGATGAGAGTGTTGTCAGATTTGATGTTTATGTTCGAAAATCTGGTTTTTAGTTTCTGACCATAGCTTAGTTGATTGTTTAGTAGCTTCCAGAGCTCATGAGGATTGTTTTTGTTTTCCTGAGCTTTATCATTAATGAAGTTACTTTTAGCTGATTTGGTCATGGCAGTTACACTGTTTCGTAGTTTGATTCGTTGTGTATTTAGGTTGTTCAAACGAGCTTGGCGAACACTGTCGAAGCGCTTGGCTAGCTTTGACTTGCATTTTAGAACTTCAGAGCATTTTTTGTCTCTGGCTTTCATTGCAGCCAGTATGTCCGAATTCATCCATGGTTCCGAGCGGGTTTTGCCCCTGGTGGTTCTCAAAGGAGCCATGTTGTTCAGTACTGATGTAAATTTGGTTTTGAATCCAAGCCAAGCTTCTTCGACAAGTGTGCTTTTAAGCTCATCGGACCAATCCAGACTCTCCAATACTTGGTTAAAGACCTCACTAGAGTAGGTTTTGAGGTCCCTTGATATGACTGTTTTGTGGCAGCCGGTCTTAAGTTTTTGTATTTTGCGGGTACAGAATATCATAAAATGATCACTAAGCCCACATACAATAACCCCTTTCTTGGAGATTCTGGATTTGTCCGAGGACAGAATGAGATCAATGACAGTTTGCGTAGAATCACACACTCTAGTGGGTTGGGTAATTAGCTGACTGACACTATGTAGATCACAGAACTTACTGAATGACTTAAACACAGGTGCTTCCTTACGTTGCATGTCTGTATTGTAGTCGCCAATCAGGATTTTCTCTACACATTCCTCCTCAGCTAAGCACCCCTCAAGTATATCATAGAACCCATGTTGGTCAGGCGGTCTGTAGACGGTGCCCACTAATACTGATTTAGCTTTTTTGAAAATTAATTCAACCCACACAGTTTCAATTTCATCATGCTGTAAGTCAGTACGAGTAACATATTCAGTGTCTTTGTGAATATACATACACACGCCACCACCATGCCTGTTTCTGTCGTTTCTGATCAAAGAATAGTTCTCTATTTCAACTTCTGGGTCTTTGGTTGACTCATCAAGTTTGGTTTCAGAGAAGCTAATGATGTTCGCCTTACCGCATTGAAACATATGCCTGATTTCAGCCATTTTGGGTCCAAGGCTGTTGACGTTCAGGTGAAAGATATGAAGTCCGTTGGCTCTGACTATGGTGCTTATTTCCTCCGTGGCGAAATAGGGGAGCGGAGGGCCATTGTTGATGTCTGTAGAAGCCGCGGGTTGCCGTGGGGGGAGGGTGGGGGGTGCGTGGGGGTCGTCGTGGGGTGGCGGGAGTGGGGGATGGGGTCCCTCGTCCAGGTTTGTTGAGGGCTCTGGTGGGGCCGATTGAGCCATGGTGTCGACCGGAGAAACAGCAGAAATAGCAGGTAAAGTATCACGGTGTCCGCCTCCAGCCGCGTTGTCCCCCTTGGTTGGATGTGGAGACTCTTCACGCCTGTAGATGGTGGTGTTGTCCATGTCTTTTGCCTCGACTGCCGTCGATGTAAGATCACTCCGCCTGCTGCTGTCTGGGACGCGCTCGGCTCTTGCGAATGTAGCATCCACAGCCGGGACATCAGCGTGTATATCCAGCATGGGTGTGCAGGTTGGCTGGTGGTGAGGAAGGACGCCAGCGGTGTTGTTGTTGTTGGTCGTCGCCTGGCTGGTCGGCATCGGTGTTGTTGTGTCGATGGCGATTCCTTTGTTCTCTCCGGTTACTTGTCCACTCCGGAGCAGCCTTGCCATTTGTCGTGTGTTCACGGGACCAGGGTTACTCTCGATGTCGCCAGACAGTAACAAAATAATGAGAAAGAAAGATCTCTTCCCTTTGTTAATCTGGAGTTTGTCTCTTTGGGCTAGAAGGGACCGAATAGCTGCTAAGCCGTATCCAGGCCGTTTTCCATTGATCCCGTTGACCTCGTCACTGACCAGGTAAAAGTCGCTGTGAGAATCCGGTTGAAAATCCTCCCTTACGGTTTTGTTTTTCTCCATTTCACCTCGATGTAATCCCCTTGGTATATTAAGATAGGAATCTGTACACCATAGGAGGAGAAAGAGAAAATGTGGAAAAATCGTGACTTTGAGTCAGACGCGCAGGAGCTAGAAAAAACACGTCTTGCCATGGTGAGACGTGTAATAATAACCAGGTTAAAATCTCTGTTTTATGACAAAAGCTATATTTCTAATTAAATAATAAGTATGTAATGACATAAAATAGAAGAAGCCTTGCAATGGACACACATGCTACTGGGTCGTCTTTTGTCCAGTGTCCATTCTGGGTCTGGAAACGGTACTTTTTTTTACATTTGACAGCAGTAGAAGGTCTGCTGCTCGGAATTTTACACCTCTCCCGCTTAGCGGAGAGTGGGGTGTGGTAGAGGACATCTCCCTGAACGCGTGCGTATGTCACAACAGTTGCCTCGCGGAGCCGTCTTTTGTCCAGTGTCCACTCTGGGTCTGGAAACGGCCCTTTCTTTACCGTTGACAGCAGTAGAAGGTCTGCTGCTCGGAATTTTACACCTCTCCCGCTTAGCGGAGAGTGGGGTGTGGTAGAAGACATCTCCCTGAACGCGTGCGTATGTCACAACAGTTGCCTCGCGGAGCCGTCTTTTGTCCAGTGTCCACTCTGGGTCTGGAAACGGCACAATTTTTACATTTGACAGCAGTAGAAGGTCTGCTGCTTGGAATTTTACACCTCTCCCGCTTAGCGGAGAGTGGGGTGTGGTAGAGGACATCTCCCTGAACGCGTGCGTATGTCACAACAGTTGCCTCGTGGAGCCGTCTTTTGTCCAGTGTCCACTCTGGGTCTGGAAACGGCACTTTTTTTTTACCGTTGACAGCAGTAGAAGGTCTGCTGCTCGGAATTTTACACCTCTCCCGCTTAGCGGAGAGTGGGGTGTGGTAGAGGACATCTCCCTGAACGCGTGCGTATGTCACAACAGTTGCCTCGCGGAGCCGTCTTTTGTCCAGTGTCCACTCTGGGTCTGGAAACGGCACTTTTTTTTTTACCGTTGACAGCAGTAGAAGGTCTGCTGCTCGGAATTTTACACCTCTCCCGCTTAGCGGAGAGTGGGGTGTGGTAGAGGACATCTCCCTGAACGCGTGCGTATGTCACAACAGTTGCCTCGCGGAGCCGTCTTTTGTCCAGTGTCCACTCTGGGTCTGGAAACGGCACTTTTTTTTTACCGTTGACAGCAGTAGAAGGTCTGCTGCTCGGAATTTTACACCTCTCCCGCTTAGCGGAGAGTGGGGTGTGGTAGAGGACATCTCCCTGAACGCGTGCGTATGTCACAACAGTTGCCTCGCGGAGCCGTCTTTTGTCCAGTGTCCACTTTATAAAGTCCATGCACTCCAGTGAATAGCATTTTTATTTAGATTTAGATTTTAGCATTTAGATACCTTTTTACGTTATTTAATTACTTATTTTTTACACAGAAACATAATGTGTGTCTTTACAATACCTGTAATGTAATAATAATACTATTAATGTAATGTAATAATTATTTAATTAATGGCACTTTTATTCTGAAAGCAACCGGATGTCTTAAATGTGCTAGCTCTCAAACAGGAAGTTATAGATTTGCCAAAAGAACGGAGCCAACAAACCGCTTCTTCTTGTTCTTCTTCTGGTTTCCGACAGACTCTAGGTGCTGCCACACGGTCAAAAGAGCTGCGCGCGTTCTCGGCTGCGCGTAGTTTAAAGCTTGAGTTTTTAGACAGCTGGTGGATGGAAATTAAGCTCCACCTCCGCCGAATACTTGCGCGACGGCCAGATTCCCGGAAACGCTCTCCTCCGCTCAAGTCTTCCGCGGAGGTGGAGCTTCTTTTCCATCCACCAGCTGTCTAAAAACTCAGAATTTAAGCTGCGCGCAGCTTAAGAAGTGCGCAGCTTAAGAATGTTTTGCGCTATGGTGTGGAGACGGTGTCTCTGGCCCAACAGGCCTATCACACAGCCCCCTTTCCACGCCCACTTTCGGTAGATAGTGGTGTCATTTAAAATTAGGCATTACCACTTTTTTTCTCTGGAGAATCTAAGTACAAGCCATTTTAACTTTTAATCGAACCACCATCCTATCTGTAATATATGTTTTAGATATCCAAAACCACGTTTCTCCTAGTCAAAACTGCATTCTCACTAGTAATAATTGTAATTAAATATATCCATAGTAACATTCTTACTAGTAGAAATTGTATTTCAAGATATCTAGAATTCACTTCTTCCTAGTAACAATTAACGTTTTGGATGTCTACAATGACATTCCTCCTATCAACAACTGTCATTTCAGATATCCATAACCTCATTCGTCCTAGGAGGAATGACGTCACGTTTCCCATTCATGCGTATGGGGCTTTTAGTTTCAGATATCTGTAACTGCATTCTGGATATCTAGAATCAACATTCTGGATATCTACAATTGAATTCTTACTAGGAGAAACTACTATTTCTGATATCCACAATGCAATTCTTACTAGGACAATCTGCCATTTCAGATATCCAAAATTACATTTGTACTAGTCATAATATGAATTGTGGATATCCATGATTAGATTTCTATTAGTCACAATGCATTTTTGGATATACAAAATGTAATTATGGATGTCTGGAATGTTTTCTTTTAATTTTGGATCTGCAATGGTAGTTTCTTCTTGTAAGAATTGCATTGTAGATATCTGAAATGGTAGTTTATCCTAGTAATTCAATTGTAGATATCCATAATGTGGATTTTAGATATCCAGATTGCAATTATGGATATCTGAAACTAAAAGCCCAATACACATGAATGGAAAAAGTGATGTCATTTATCCTAGGAAGAATGAGGTTATGGATATCTGAAATGGCAATTCTGGATAGGAAGAAGTCATTGTGGATATCTTAAATTACAGTTTTGGATAGGAGGAATGCCATTGTGGATATCTGAAACGTTAGTTTTGACTAGGAAGAACTGAATTACAGATATCTGGAATACATATCCAGTCTAGCTATTAAAGGTTAAAACGGCTTGCATGTGTATTAGTTTCAGATATCTATAACTGCTTTCTGGATATCTAAAATCCACATTATGGATATCTACAATGAATTCTTACTAGGATAAACTACCATTTCAGATATCTACAATACAATTCGTACTAGGAGAAACTACCATTTCAGATATCCAAAATTAAAAAAACATTCTAGACATCCATAACTACGTTTTGTATATCCAAAAATACATTGTGACTAGTAGAAATCTAATTATGGATATCCACAATTCATATTATGACTAGTACAAATGTAATTTTGGATATCTGAAATGGCAGATTGTCCTAGTAAGAATTACATTGTAGATATCTGAAATAGTAGTTTCTCCTAGTAAGAATTCAATAGAGCACCGAAGTCTGACGTCACTTTCAGTAGAGGGCACCAACACACAGGTTTGTGTATTTTTTTATTGTCTCCACCAGGCCGAAGGCATGGGGAGAGAGTATGTTTTGCACTCCGTCCGTCCGTCCGTGTGTGTGTCCGTCCGTCCGTCCGTCCGTCCTTCCGTCTGTGAACAGCTAATCTCCGGCACCGTTAACCCACACATTTTGCACACACACTCCCTGGATGCCAACGATGAACCTCTGCCCCAAAATTTCCAGAACGGCCTGTTATAGCGCCACCAGGAGTCGGCTTTGTGAAAAACAAGTTTTTGGACAGTACACCTACAGATTTTGTTCAAACATCACGCAAATTGGTACACAGTCTCTCTAGAGCCATTCAACGAAACGGGTCTTTCAGATTTCTCAGACTCCATCCTGATTGGCTAAGATTGGCTTCCAAAGTTCGCAGGAGTGCTCAGTTTCAAACAAAATGCTGCAAATCATGAACACATCGTGTGATTTCCGTGAAATTGTGCACGCACATTCCCACTAGGCAGAGGAAGAAATGCCACATGAACATTTTCAACTTAGCCTCATGGTGGCGCTATAACTGGCCGAAAAGTGTTTTTACCTCTAACTGCACGGATCTGTGGATAACTTATGCCAACTCCCTAGAGGCCAAGGAAAAACCGTTGCCTGGAATTTTTCACATCTGCTCTTTATAGCGCCACCAGGAGGCCGACATATGTAAAACACATTTTCTAATATTACTCCTTCAGATTTTAACCAAATTTCACGCAAATCGGTACACATGCTCTTCATAGTCATGTGATCAAGACGGGTTTGTTTGATTTCTCATAATCCACCCTCATTGGCTACGATTGGCTTCTAAACTTTTCAGGAGTAGCCTGCTTTGTACAAATCGCCACAACTACTCAACGCCGCGTCCGATTGTGGTGAAACTGTTCATGCATATTCCCACTAGGCTTTGGAAGAAATGCCACTTGACAGTTTTCAAATCAGCCTCATGGTGGCACTACAACAGGCCAAGCCACACACACACACACATTTATATTGCTCCAAAACATTTTGCCAAACATCACACACACACTCCTATCCTCCTGGTGGAGACCTGTGCCCAGAAGGGCACTTTTTCTAGTTTGTATTGAAATCTCCATAGGGCGATTTTATGTCGCTTCATATAAGAACTGTGTTTGAAAAATAAACCGACCACCCCGGCCTTTCTGTCAGGGGAGTGGCTGTGCGTCGTTAATGATGTCCATTCATATTTGATACAGCCAGTTTCTGGAGAAAATGGAATTAATGTGGCCGCAAAAGCCTTGAAACTACATATGAATGCAATGTCGCTGAGCATATACGTCACGCCCAGCTGTCAACATATTGCGTTCCTGAGATTCCTCGTTGACGTAAGCTCAGCTGGTGGTGACTCGACTCGTACTAACCACGATACATTATATATCAATAAAATAAAAATACAAATAAACGTAATTAACGTTCAGTTTCTGTTGTGCGACGGGCTGCGGGCAGAAGCAGCAAACCCGGAAATGTAGGCTCTGGGTTGTTTGGCTCGTTTCTAACGCTTATTTTGTTACTCTTTGGGTATATTTGTACATTTCCACCTTCAGTCGATGCTTCATATCCATATGAGTGAAAAGGGGTGATCGGTTTATTTTTCAAACACAGTTCTTATATGAGGCGATCTAAAATCCCCCTATGGAGATTACAATGTTTATTTAAAAAAATCACACCCGTGTGAACTGAGTGGTGTAAGGTCTTATATAGCCTGATCAGCTGTGGTCTGACGTAATGTCTGACGTAATGAAATCACACCCGGGTGAACTGGGTGACCGTAGCAACCATTCTAATTTTTTGAGCACAGACAGACAGACACGTAAACTAACAAAGCCAGTCATAGGAGTGGTTTACACCACTCAAAAATACACAAACCTAGGGACTGGCGCCCTCTACTGAAGTAGAGGGCAGTGACGTCAGGACTTCGGTACTCTATTGTAGATATCCAGAATGTTGATTCTAGATATCCAGAATGCAGTTACAGATATCTGAAACTAAAAGCCCCATACGCATGAATGGGAAACGTGACGTCATTCCTCCTAGGAAGATTGAGGTTATGGATATCTGAAATGACAGTTGTTGATAGGAGGAATGTCATTGTAGATATCCAAAATGTTTATTGTTACTAGGAAGAACTGAATTCTAGATATCTTGAAATACAATTTCTACTAGTAAGAATGTTACTATGGATATCTTTAATTACAATTATTACAAGTGAGAATGCAGTTTTGACTAGGAGAAATCTAAAACATATATTACAGACAGGAGCGTGGTTCGATTAAAAGTTAAAACGTCTTGCCATAAGGATCAACATATGGAATGTCAGAACAGGTTCTGACTATCCATATACTACTATTGGTGACATGTCACTGACATCAGACATCAGGGATCTCCATATATGGGCTTATTATGACATATATCCATATATGGAGATCTAAGGGTTTGAGGTCAGATGTAGAGTTGCTGGCCAATATTGATGACATCAGGGATCTCCATATATGGGCTTAACTGTGACAGCAGGTCGCATTTACTATGACATCAGGGGTATCCATCTCTGATGATGTCATGTGATGTCACGATGACCTGGGGGGCTTGCCTGGGGTGACCAACCAACACACACACACACACACACACACACACACACACACACACACACACACACACACACACACACACACACACACACACACACACACACACACTGACGGGAAATGCTAGATTCCACAGTTAAAGTATTTTGAATATCTTGGATATCCAGGCCTACTTGTTACAGTACTGTTCTACATAGTGCTAGGGATGTCCTGATACACTTTTTTCGTTTCTAATCCGATTTCTGTGTTAGCCTTAGCCGATACCGATACCGAATACCGATACCAGAGAATAATATTTTATATAATACAAAAAGAAAGAAATATCTTATTTTGAAGACCCGGGAATATAGCTATCTAGCTATATATCTCGTGTGGGTTTATAACTTATAAACATTTGAGTGATAATATTATCACTCAAATGTGCACTTGCAGTTTGGGCAACTCCAAAGCAAACTCCACATGCCCCAACATTTTTGAGTGGTGCAACCACTCCCTTACGGAGCTATGTGTGTGGCTGGCTGGCTGGGTAGCTGGCTGGCTGGGTGCGTCTGAGCACGAAACCAGCATGGTTGTTTTTCACCACCTGTGCGCTACCTAACACACACACAAACACACACGCACATATTAACTGTGTATATGATGATTTCGGGTGTACAGTACAGTACAGTGACAGTACAGTACAGTACAGTAGAGGGTACAGTAGAGGGACCCCCACACAGTAACTCTGTCATTTCTCAACCGTTTCGGACGTGGGGCGGCTCTCTGGAACCGGGCCGGCACCCTGGGTGCGTTCCTGTGGGTCTGGACACATGCAGAGTTGCACCACTCACTTCACACAGGTGTGATTTTTTTAACCTGCCATAGTGTTGACCCCTTACCCCTGTGTGGGATCGGTGGTTGGACTGGCATAGTGTCGCCCTCTTACCCCTGTGTCGGATCGCTGGTTAGACTGGCATAGTGTCAACCCCTTACCCCTGTGTGGGATCTGTGGTTAGACTGGCATAGCGTCAACCCCTTACCCCTATGTGGGATTGCTGGTTAGACTGGCATAGTGTCGACCCCTTACCCCTGTGTGGGATCGCTGGTTAGACTGGCATAGTGTCAACCCCTTACCCCTGTGTGGGATCGCTGGTTAGACTGGCATATTCACCGATACCGATATGACCCGATATAACAAATAAGGGCCGATCCGATACTTTTCTGATACCGATACAGTATCGGGACATCTGATTGTTGATTGATTTAAATATTTATTAACAGTTTGCAGAATTACAGTACATTTCAAGCACACACTCAATACAAAGACTGTTAACTGTGAGTGGACGACCCAATTAAGCATTACACTTGTTTACAAGAGGGTCCACCTTGTTCAATTCATCAAAATCTCTACAACATAGCAAACTTGCAGCTACAGATGAAATCTATTAGTAGTATAGGAGGCTATAGGAGGCTATAGGAGGCTATAGGAGGCTATAGGAGGCTATAGGAGGATATAGCCTGCAGTCTAATCTATTAGTATAGGAGGCTATAGGAGGCTATAGGAGGCTATAGGAGGCTATAGGAGGCTATAGGAGGCTATAGGAGGCTATAGGAGGATATAGGAGGCTATAGGAGGCTATAGGAGGCTATAGCCTGCAGTCTAATCTATTAGTAGTATAGGAGGCTATAGGAGGCTATAGGAGGCTATAGGAGGCTATAGGAGGCTATAGGAGGCTATAGGAGGCTATAGCCTGCAGTCTAATCTATTAGTAGTATAGGAGGCTATAGGAGGCTATAGGAGGCTATAGGAGGCTATAGGAGGCTATAGGAGGCTATAGCCTGCAGTCTAATCTATTAGTAGTATAGGAGGCTATAGGAGGCTATAGGAGGCTATAGGAGGCTATAGGAGGCTATAGGAGGCTATAGGAGGCTATAGCCTGCAGTCTAAACTATTAGTAGTATAGGAGGCTATAGGAGGCTATAGGAGGCTATAGGAGGCTATAGGAGGCTATAGGAGGATATAGGAGGCTATAGGAGGATATAGGAGGCTATAGGAGGCTATAGGAGGCTATAGGAGGCTATAGGAGGCTATAGGAGGCTATAGGAGGCTATAGCCTGCAGTCTAATCTATTAGTAGTATAGGAGGCTATAGGAGGCTATAGGAGGCTATAGGAGGCTATAGGAGGATATAGGAGGCTATAGGAGGCTATAGGAGGCTATAGGAGGCTATAGGAGGCTATAGGATGCTATAGGATGCTATAGGAGGCTATAGGAGGCTATAGGAGGCTATAGGAGGCTATAGGAGGCTATAGGATGCTATAGCCTGCAGTCTAATCTATTAGTAGTATAGGAGGCTATAGGAGGCTATAGGAGGCTATAGGAGGCTATAGGAGGCTATAGGAGGCTATAGGAGGCTATAGGAGGCTATAGGAGGCTATAGGAGGCTATAGCCTGCAGTCTAATCTATTAGTAGTATAGGAGGCTATAGGAGGCTATAGGAGGCTATAGGAGGCTATAGGAGGCTATAGGAGGCTATAGGAGGATATAGGAGGCTATAGGAGGCTATAGGAGGCTATAGGAGGCTATAGCCTGCAGTCTAATCTATTAGTAGTATAGGAGGCTATAGGAGGCTATAGGAGGCTATAGGAGGCTATAGGAGGATATAGGAGGCTATAGGAGGCTATAGGAGGCTATAGGAGGCTATAGCCTCCTATAGCCTGCAGTCTAATCTATTAGTAGTATAGGAGGCTATAGGAGGCTATAGGAGGCTATAGGAGGCTATAGGAGGCTATAGGAGGATATAGGAGGCTATAGGAGGCTATAGCCTGCAGTCTAATCTATTAGTAGTATAGGAGGCTATAGGAGGCTATAGGAGGCTATAGGAGGCTATAGGAGGATATAGGAGGCTATAGGAGGCTATAGGAGGCTATAGGAGGCTATAGCCTCCTATAGCCTGCAGTCTAATCTATTAGTAGTATAGGAGGCTATAGGAGGCTATAGGAGGCTATAGGAGGCTATAGGAGGCTATAGGAGGATATAGGAGGCTATAGGAGGCTATAGGAGGCTATAGGAGGCTATAGGAGGCTATAGGAGGCTATAGGAGGATATAGGAGGCTATAGGAGGCTATAGGAGGCTATAGGAGGCTATAGGAGGCTATAGGAGGCTATAGGAGGATATAGGAGGCTATAGGAGGCTATAGGAGGCTATAGGAGGCTATAGGAGGCTATAGCCTGCAGTCTAATCTATTAGTAGTATAGGAGGCTATAGGAGGCTATAGGAGGCTATAGGAGGCTATAGGAGGCTATAGGAGGCTATAGGAGGCTATAGGAGGCTATAGGAGGCTATAGGAGGATATAGGAGGCTATAGCCTGCAGTCTAATCTATTAGTAGTATAGGAGGCTATAGGAGGCTATAGGAGGCTATAGGAGGCTATAGGAGGCTATAGGAGGCTATAGGAGGCTATAGGAGGCTATAGGAGGATATAGGAGGCTATAGCCTGCAGTCTAAACTATTAGTAGTATAGGAGGCTATAGGAGGCTATAGGAGGCTATAGGAGGCTATAGGAGGCTATAGGAGGCTATAGGAGGCTATAGCCTGCAGTCTAATCTATTAGTAGTATAGGAGGCTATAGGAGGCTATAGGAGGATATAGGAGGCTATAGGAGGCTATAGGAGGCTATAGGAGGCTATAGGAGGATATAGGAGGCTATAGGAGGCTATAGGAGGCTATAGGAGGCTATAGGAGGCTATAGGAGGCTATAGCCTGCAGTCTAATCTATTAGTAGTATAGGAGGCTATAGGAGGCTATAGGAGGCTATAGGAGGCTATAGGAGGATATAGGAGGCTATAGGAGGCTATAGGAGGCTATAGGAGGCTATAGGAGGCTATAGCCTGCAGTCTAATCTATTAGTAGTATAGGAGGCTATAGGAGGCTATAGGAGGATATAGGAGGCTATAGGAGGCTATAGGAGGCTATAGGAGGCTATAGGAGGCTATAGGAGGCTATAGCCTGCAGTCTAATCTATTAGTAGTATAGGAGGCTATAGGAGGCTATAGGAGGCTATAGGAGGCTATAGGATGCTATAGGAGGCTATAGGAGGCTATAGGAGGCTATAGGAGGCTATAGGAGGCTATAGGAGGATATAGGAGGCTATAGGAGGCTATAGGAGGCTATAGGAGGCTATAGGAGGCTATAGGAGGCTATAGGAGGCTATAGGAGGCTATAGCCTGCAGTCTAATCTATTAGTAGTATAGGAGGCTATAGGAGGCTATAGGAGGCTATAGGAGGCTATAGGAGGCTATAGGAGGCTATAGGATGCTATAGGAGGATATAGGAGGCTATAGGAGGATATAGGAGGCTATAGCCTGCAGTCTAATCTATTAGTAGTATAGGAGGCTATAGGAGGCTATAGGAGGCTATAGGAGGCTATAGGATGCTATAGGAGGATATAGGAGGCTATAGGAGGCTATAGGAGGCTATAGGAGGCTATAGGAGGATATAGGAGGCTATAGGAGGCTATAGGAGGCTATAGGAGGCTATAGGAGGCTATAGGAGGATATAGGAGGCTATAGGAGGCTATAGGAGGCTATAGGAGGCTATAGGAGGCTATAGCCTGCAGTCTAATCTATTAGTAGTATAGGAGGCTATAGGAGGATATAGGAGGCTATAGGAGGCTATAGGAGGCTATAGGAGGCTATAGCCTGCAGTCTAATCTATTAGTAGTATAGGAGGCTATAGGAGGCTATAGGAGGCTATAGGAGGCTATAGGAGGATATAGGAGGCTATAGCCTCCTATAGCCTGCAGTCTTATTCGTGCACAGAATGGGGTGAAAGAGAAACTAAACTGAAAGCAGCTTGTGGTTGAACTGTACTTTTTGGTGAGGCATATTCTGATTTATAGTGACTCATAGGAATAGACTACGTGACAACCAGGAATAGTCTGGTGACCACCGGACAGACGGGTGGCAGCCGGAAATTAGACGGCACCCGGGAGCAGTATGGGTTGGCGCCCCAGCCTGTGTCTTCCGTGAGGAAGAAGCCCAACAAACCCACGGTGAGGCCTTTAGGAGGGCCATTCAAGCCTCAAGCGGAGCCTGCGGCACCACCAAGGGCAAGGTGGAGCCTGCGGAACTGTTGCGGCTCGAGAATCCACTATTCCTGAATAAAGTGCCTGGTGCTGGGAGTCTGGTGCAACGCACAGGGCCTGACCTGGTGAGAGCAGGAGTGGACCTGGTGAGACGTAGGAGGGGCCCGGACAGGAGTCAACCCACAGAGCCTAGTCCTTCCACGCGCCAGAATGGTACCTCCCAGTCCCGGCAGAGTAGTTCAGGAGGAACGGATTGTGTGGCCCTGGTTTTTCCCTAATGGGACTGATCGAGGGTAGCTACTGGGACGTAAGTCGGGACTTGATCACCCCGGCTGGGTCACCTGAGTGAGGGGTATGATGTTGCGAGACCCGAAACCCCGATGACCTTGGGATACATCACTGAGGATACGTCCCAGGTGCATCCATGTATGTATGTATTTTGTTTAGTTATTCTATTTATAGTGACTCATAGGAATAGACTACGTGACAACCAGGAATAGTCTGGTGACCACCGGAGAGACGGGTGGCAGCCGGAAATTAGACGGCACCCGGGAGCAGTATGGGTTGGCGCCCCAGCCTGTGTCTTCCGTGAGGAAGAAGCCCAACAAACCCACGGTGAGGCCTTTAGGAGGGCCATTCAAGCCTCAAGCGGAGCCTGCGGCACCACCAAGGGCAAGGTGGAGCCTGCGGAACTGTTGCGGCTCGAGAATCCACTATTCCTGAATAAAGTGCCTGGTGCTGGGAGTCTGGTGCAACGCACAGGGCCTGACCTGGTGAGAGCAGGAGTGGACCTGGTGAGACGTAGGAGGGGCCCGGACAGGAGTCAACCCACAGAGCCTAGTCCTTCCACGCGCCAGAATGGTACCTCCCAGTCCCGGCAGAGTAGTTCAGGAGGAACGGATTGTGTGGCCCTGGTTTTTCCCTAATGGGACTGATCGAGGGTAGCTACTGGGACGTAAGTCGGGACTTGATCACCCCGGCTGGGTCACCTGAGTGAGGGGTATGATGTTGCGAGACCCGAAACCCCGATGACCTTGGGATACATCACTGAGGATACGTCCCAGGTGCATCCATGTATGTATGTATTTTGTTTAGTTATTCTATTTATAGTGACTCATAGGAATAGACTACGTGACAACCAGGAATAGTCTGGTGACCACCGGAGAGACGGGTGGCAGCCGGAAATTAGACGGCACCCGGGAGCAGTATGGGTTGGCGCCCCAGCCTGTGTCTTCCGTGAGGAAGAAGCCCAACAAACCCACGGTGAGGCCTTTAGGAGGGCCATTCAAGCCTCAAGCGGAGCCTGCGGCACCACCAAGGGCAAGGTGGAGCCTGCGGAACTGTTGCGGCTCGAGAATCCACTATTCCTGAATAAAGTGCCTGGTGCTGGGAGTCTGGTGCAACGCACAGGGCCTGACCTGGTGAGAGCAGGAGTGGACCTGGTGAGACGTAGGAGGGGCCCGGACAGGAGTCAACCCACAGAGCCTAGTCCTTCCACGCGCCAGAATGGTACCTCCCAGTCCCGGCAGAGTAGTTCAGGAGGAACGGATTGTGTGGCCCTGGTTTTTCCCTAATGGGACTGATCGAGGGTAGCTACTGGGACGTAAGTCGGGACTTGATCACCCCGGCTGGGTCACCTGAGTGAGGGGTATGATGTTGCGAGACCCGAAACCCCGATGACCTTGGGATACATCACTGAGGATACGTCCCAGGTGCATCCATGTATGTATGTATTTTGTTTAGTTTAGAGGAAGGAAGCAGAAGCATGCTACCTAGCTGTTTCATTCTATGCATCAGAGCATGAGGAAGGAAGCAGAAGCATGCTACCTAGCTGTTTCATTCTGTGCATCAGAGCATGAGGAGGAAGGAAGCAGAAGCATGCTACCTAGCTGTTTCATTCTATGCATCAGAGCATGAGGAGGAAGGAAGCAGAAGCATGCTACCTAGCTGTTTCAGTCTATGCATCAGAGCATGAGGAAGGAAGCAGAAGCATGCTACCTAGCTGTTTCATTCTATGCATCAGAGCATGAGGAAGGAAGCAGAAGCATGCTACCTAGCTGTTTCATTCTATGCATCAGAGCATGAGGAAGGAAGCAGAAGCATGCTACCTAGCTGTTTCATTCTATGCATCAGAGCATGAGGAAGGAAGCAGAAGCATGCTACCTAGCTGTTTCATTCTGTGCATCAGAGCATGAGGAAGGAAGCAGAAGCATGCTACCTAGCTGTTTCATTCTATGCATCAGAGCATGAGGAAGGAAGCAGAAGCATGCTACCTAGCTGTTTCATTCTGTGCATCAGAGCATGAGGAAGGAAGCAGAAGCATGCTACCTAGCTGTTTCATTCTATGCATCAGAGCATGAGGAAGGAAGCAGAAGCATGCTACCTAGCTGTTTCATTCTATGCATCAGAGCATGATGAGGAAGGAAGCAGAAGCATGCTACCTAGCTGTTTCATTCTATGCATCAGAGCATGAGGAAGGAAGCAGAAGCATGCTACCTAGCTGTTTCATTCTGTGCATCAGAGCATGAGGAGGAAGGAAGCAGAAGCATGCTACCTAGCTGTTTCATTCTGTGCATCAGAGCATGAGGAAGGAAGCAGAAGCATGCTATACCTACAGTAGCTGTTTCGTTCCTTCACATCACATTCGATTCACACTTCACTCACAGGTCACCATAACACAGCACTTGGTTCCCAAACATTTTCATGTCAAGGACCCCCAAATTGACACTAATTAGCCCCGAGGACCCCCCATTTGAAAATGTATGCCAGGGACCCCCCATTAAGAGAACATCTTTACGGCTCTGGCAGTGACGCTCGGCCATTTTCATTTCAAGGACCCCCCAGTTTGACATGCATTAATCTATACGGACCCCCCAATTTAATGGCATTTATATCTCTGGTGAATCTACTTTATATTGTAAAATCAATGTTAATTTAACTCTGAGAGTGTATACAAATGGAACCAAATTCACACACAAGTTCACTCTCAGAGTTACGGCCACTGAGCTGACTTGGGGACCCAACGCAAGGACAACACAAGAGACGGTCACGGCCACACAGCCAACTCAAGGTACGGCCACGAAGCCGACTTGGGGACCCAACGCAAGGACAACACAAGAGACGGTCACGGCCACACAGCCAACTCAAGGTACGGCCACGGAGCCGACTTGGGGACCCAACGCAGCTCCTCCAAGGAAAACAAACAAATTAACGGAGCTGAACGTGAATCCCCCCCACCGCCCACCCCTTTTTTTCCCTCACTGTATATGTTTCTTTTCCCTTTTTACCTCTGTTGAACAAAGCTAGCGTATCGCGTCAGATTCAACAACAACCAAAGCTAGCCGGAAGCATTACGGAGGGACAATAAGGAGACTCAGAGAGCAGATGTGGGTTTGCTTCCTTAGACCATGGCTGAGAGAAGCGAGTGTTTATTTTACTCATTATATACCCGTCAACACAATTGGCACATCCGGCATCCGGTTTCAGTATAAAAGCATATATAAATATACATACAGTGACAATGATATATTTATATACACAGACAATTAATGATCATTTTTAATACATCTCAACACCCCCACTTGATCGTGAATTGGTAAACATAAAGATAAATAACCAAACAAAAAACAAAGAACCCTTGAAAAAAAAACTTTGGACTGTGTGTTATTGTCCAAACATGAAACCCTCAAAATTTCTCAATTGACACAGCCTGGCTGGTTTTGTCATAACATCGGCAACCATTTGTTCAGTTGGACAATACTCGAGAATCACTTTACCATCATTGACAGTTGATCTTACAAAGTGGTATCTTATGTCAATATGTTTTGACCTCTGTCTCTGTACAGGATTTTTAGCTAACGCTATTGTACCTTGATTGTCCTCGTAAATCTTTGGCTGCATGTAATGAAATTCATCAATACATTGTAACAATTGAATCAAATACAAACACTCTTGTAGAGTTGCCGCTAAAGCCATGTACTCAGCTTCACAAGTTGAAAGTGCTACGGTGTATTGCTTTTTAGACCTCCATGAAATCAAAGGGCCCTCTGGGTTTAGGCTGACACAATAACCACTAGTGCTACGTCTGTCACTTGCATCCTCTGCCCAGTTTGCATCACTATATGCTATCAAGCCTAGTTCCTCACATTTCCTATAGCATATGGATTTTTCCCTGGTTCCCTTCAGATATCTCAGCACATGTTTCACTGTGATCCACTGCTCTTCTGTTGGTTTAGAAAAATATTGTGAAAGTTTTCCCACTACAAAACTCAGATCTGGCCTGGTACAAGTAGTCAAGTATATTAGACTACCCACAACTTCCCTGTACTTTCTCACATCCCCCAATGACTCACTGCTGTCAGTGTAGTTCAATTTTGCCTCACAGGGTGTTGTTCTTGGCTTGCAGTCCTGCATGTCAAATCTAGTCAATATTTTGTCAACATATTTCCTTTGTGACATAGTCACATAATGTTCACCTTGTTCAAAATCAATACCAATGAAATGTTTCAATTTGCCTAAGTCTTTCATTCTGAATTTTGCTGTAAGCATTTCTTTGACATCAATCATCACATAGAGGATGTAAAAAATCCTCCCCTTTGATCATGGCGTTGCAATTAAGACAGTTATTGCATGGGAAGTTACCCGAGGGTAGTGAGGACATGAAATGTTGAGGTTGTACATACATATCATTTTTAACAAGTTTGTCTATTAGGTTCTTAGATCTTTTATTTGCAAAGATAGGAGGAGTAGAAAACGTTTTACCTATAGAAGGGTCACTGGAGAGTATATGCCAATGCTTTTTAATTGTATGTTTAATATGTTGAGAAATAGGAGAAAATGTGCTAGACAAAACTATTCTTTGACCTGTTGAGACGGAAGACGATTTAGGGGTTAGGAGATCGGTTCTATCCAACTGTTTAACTCTAGACTTACATTTATTTAAAGTGACTTCTTCGTACCCCCTTTCACTGAACCTGGCACTCATTTCAGAGGCTTGTCTCTCAAAGTCTGCCTCTGTACTGCAGATTCTTTTGAGTCTCAACATTTGGCTATAAGGTAGCCCTTTTTTAAATTGGAGGATTGATAGCTTGAATAGTGGAGATAGTTATTTCTATCTGTTTTTTTGCGGTACACTGTAGTATGTATACCCAATGGAGATTTAGTGACACTCACATCTAGGAATGACACCGTTTCAGAATTAGCTTCGAGGGTGAAGTTGATAGAGGGTACCTTGAGTTCATATGAGAAGTGAAGCTATTCAGCATCTCTGTAGTATTATTGAAAATAAAAAAGATGTCATCTATATATCTAAACCAACATTTTATGTAGGCCTTGAAAGGGTTATTATTTAACTGCATATAATAATAATATTATATGCAGTCAAGAGACGACCAGTCACCTCCCACTGATTTGGTCATGGACTTAGCAAACGAGGTCCTTACTAAGAATTATTTTAAATTTGATAATGTATTTTACCTTCAGAGCCCATTCTCTCCTAACTATGCAAATCTGTTTATGGGAAAATTTGAGGAAGACTTTGTATATAATAATTTCAAGGCCTACTGTCACAGTCTGTCTCTCCCTCAGTCTGTGACTCCACCCTGGCCACTCCCATATCCCATTCCAGCACACCCAGTTCCATTTACACACTTGTCTTCAACTACCTCATCAGCCCAGCAGTGAACACTTCTCCAATCAACCTGCTCCCTATAAAACTGGACTCAGTGCAAACACTCAGTTCATAACCTGTTGTCATAGATGTCCTGCCTGTTCCTGTGTTGACTGATTCCTACCTGCATCTCCTGTGTAAGATATCTCCTGATTCTTTATTAAATACTTTATATATACTGTAGCTGTCATCAGGATTAAAAGCTGCCTTCAGAATTAAAAGTTCAATTTTATAAATAAGTACATAAAGTTAAGAAGTTCATAATGTTTTTTGTTTCATGTTTCTCTACTTGTTTCAATGTGTATTGAGGTGATTTTATGTTGATTGATTGATTAAGGTCACAGTAACCTCTGAACAGCTGAAGCCTGATCTGTTGATGAGCAAGGGTGGTTTCGATCACTGTTAATTAGCAGAGCAGGGCAGAGCCAGTTCATTCTGAGGAGAGGGCTTCAGCGTGCAACAGCTAAAGTGCATTGCTGCTGCCATATGTAGATCGGCTGTTTTAAGAGTCCAGCTCGAATTATATCAGTTAAAGAGTCAAGATACTGATACTTGATGGATTTATAATGAAGATAAAACCCATTTAGTTGCATATAAAATGCAGAAGGGACCAAAGATATAAAGGACTGTATTATACTGAATTACTGAGCTACAGAGCTATAACTATAAAAAATACTTTAGAGAAAGTACTCAAAGAGTACACAGAAATACTCAGCACCACAACAGGCCGAGAGCCTATGACCAAGTTAACCATTAGCTTTTAGAAAAATACCTTTAGTAGTCAATTAAAAAGATGAGTCCACCAGAAGAAGGATTGTCGAGTCAGAACAAATATGGTTTAGTTAATTCATTTTCAGATCAGAGAGACAGGACAGATCCACACACAGCCAAATTACTCTCCCCGGTACCACCAAAAGGGCACAGGGTAGTCTCTGGCGAACAATTCATTTCAAAGGCATTAATACTGTAGAATTACAATTGTTGATACACATTTCATTGGCTGAATACTCAGTTAATTTCCACTATGCCACGCTGGCACTGCTCATTGGACCAGCACATAGCTGATGAGACTGATATCGGGACAGGCATTAATTCCGTCCATAGACCGGGAAAGCACTGAGGCTGGCGTTGCTATGGCAACCTGAAGATAACATTTCTTCCCGGCTAGCTGTGCACTCTTTACAGAGAGAAATGCTCCCTGCGCAGCTATCTCTTTTCTCACTAGGCATCAAGGTCAAATACATGCAGTGTTTATCCAAATAGACCTCTCAATATGCCAGCTAACTTTTGTGGCTACAGGCAGACAGTAAATCTTAACTTGGCGTCAGGCAACCCATAATATAATATGATATAATAATATAACGGATAATATAGGTCTGAGATGATTAGGCCTGTGGAGGGTGACATGACATAAATAGGATAAGGAGAACAACCCAGAGTAAACAGGCAGTAGGCTGATGATAAAACCGATGGTCAAAGGGCAAGATGAACACGGTCTGGGCCAAAAGGAAACATATTGACACCAGTCCACAAAAATACCAAAGTAGCAGATCTACCAGATCCATCAATACTAAGAAGATTTCCCCGTTTATTCCCCCCAAAGTGGATGCGGCCAATGAGGTATATTTGTTACATTTGTTTGTATATTGTAACTTGTGTTGTTCATCATTATTGTTCTCTGAGAATATTGTACTGAATGTATATTGTCTTTTATGTTTATTCAGTTATCACGGCATTTGGCATACGATAATACATGTCTGTACAACAAAAAGAATGCCTTGTGATCGTATCTATCTACCGGAGGGGGCTACATCTACTCTTGTTTGTTGTGACTTTGCACTTGGGTTCAACTCTCTGTCTGCATCCGTGACACCTACATAAAATGTTGGTTTAGATGTATAGATGACATCTTTTTTATTTTCAATAATACTACAGAGATGCTGAACAGCTTCACTTCCCATATGAACTCAAGGTACCCTCTATCAACTTCTCCCTCGAAGCTAATTCTGAAACGGTGTCATTCCTAGATGTGAGTGTCACTAAATCTCCATTGGGTATACATACTACAGTGTACCGCAAAAAAACAGATAACTATCTATTCTCCACTATTCAAGCTATCACTCCTCCAGTTTAAAAAAAGGGCTACCTTATAGAGGGACAGCGAGTGCATTCTCCGGCAGCATTCTCCGGCAGCAGCCACGGCGCCGCTGCCAATTGCCGACAACAGCCGTGGCAGTGTTTCCTCTGCCGTGGCAGTGTTTCCTCTGCCACCGGCAAAGCCTCCTAATCCGCTACAGACCGGCGGCTGCCGGAGACTGCCGCTTGCCCCCGGCACATGCCGGCACATGGCGGCACATGCCGGCACTTGGCGGCACCTGCCGCTTGCTGGCGGCACTTGCTGGCGGCACATGCCGGCACCTGCCGACCCCTAACCCTAACCCCTAACCTGTCATGTGCCGGCGGCAGGTGCCGGCAGTTGCCGGCATATTGCAGGCCGCTGCCCGAGAATGCACTCACTGCTTCTGACCTTATAGCCAAATGTTGAGACTCAAAAGAATCTGCAGTACAGAGGCAGACTTTGAGAGACAAGCCTCTGAAATGAGTGCCAGGTTCAGTGAAAGGGGGTACGAAGAAGTCACTTTAAATAAATGTAAGTCTAGAGTTAAACAGTTGGATAGAACCGATCTCCTAACCCCTAAATCGTCTTCCGTCTCAACAGGTCAAAGAATAGTTTTGTCTAGCACATTTTCTCCTATTTCTCAACATATTAAACATACAATTAAAAAGCATTGGCATATACTCTCCAGTGACCCTTCTATAGGTAACCTTTTCTACTCCTCCTATCTTTGCAAATAAAAGATCTAAGAACCTAATAGACAAACTTGTTAAAAATGATATGTATGTACAACCTCAACATTTCATGTCCTCACTACCCTCTGGTAACTTCCCATGCAATAACTGTCTTAATTGCAACGCCATGATCAAAGGGGAGGATTTTTTACATCCTCACACAGGTCAAAAAGTAAAAGGGAGAATCACTTGTAGAACAAAACATGTTGACTATCTTCTAAAATGTCCCTGTGGCTTTTGCTATATAGGAAAAACTAAAAGAGAATTAAGAACCAGAATCACTGAACATAAAAGCAACATCAGGACAAAAGAAGAAAAGTCCCCCATAGCTAGACACTTCAACAGCACTGGACATGACATAATGTACCCTGAGGTTTCAAGGCATTGAATATATCAACCCTTTAAAGAGAGGTGGGGACTGGGGACAGAGATCGGTTATTATTAACCCTTTAAAGAGAGGTGGGGACAGAGATCGGTTATTATTAACCCTTTAAAGAGAGGTGGGGACAGAGATCGGTTATTATTAACCCTTTTAAAGAGAGGTGGGGACAGAGATCGGTTATTATGCAACGTGAAGCATTTTGAATTCATTTCTTAAACACTGTATTTCCTAAAGGTCTAAATGAAGAATTGGTGTTAAACTGTTTTCTATGAATATCTTTTTTTGTAATGTGGATTCTGAAATGAGACATTGATGTCTTATAATAATATGTATGTTCACTACTATGTATGTCTTTAATAATGAGACACGGCTGTACAGTCCCTTTTAATTGAACAAAACATTCTATATAGCTGTCATTTCCGTTGCTACTGACAATTTTGACACTGACGAAGGCCTGCGCGCCGAAACGCGTTTGTCTGTCTGGTATGACTGCTGCTGCGGAGCACTTTGATCATTAAACAAAGACTCTTACTCGACTGGATGTGCGGATTTTATTCATTTTCTACATGTTCATCTTGAATCTGCACCCAGCACACGCCTGGAACTATATGAAACTGTCTGAGTAGAGCGCGCCTTTTCCCTTGAAGTGAACAATGGAATACAACCACCCTAAGGACTACTATCTGTACCAAGTAGACCTACTACTGTATGTAAACAATGGAATACAACCACCCTAAGGACTACTATCTGTACCAAGTAGACCTACTGCACATGTAAACAGAGCTGTGACCTTTAAACACATCTTATACATCTGATTTCTGTATTTAAAAATATGTCCCAATGTCTTGGGAAAACGTATTTGTCCCAAAGTGACTGCAAAAGAAAAATTATATTTGTTTCAAAAAAAGCTTTATACCCTGTATAACATGTAACGATGCAATGTGACATAACATTACTGGGGCAGCGGTGGCCCAGCGGTTTGACATAACATTACTGGGGCAGCGGTGGCCCAGCGGTTTGACATAACATTACTGGGGCAGCGGTGGCCCAGCGGTTTGACATAACATTACTGGGGCAGCGGTGGCCCAACGGTTTGACATAACATTACTGGGGCAGCGGTGGCCCAACGGTTTGACATAACATTACTGGGGCAGCGGTGGCCCAGCGGTTTGACATAACATTACTGGGGCAGCGGTGGCCCAGCGGTTTGACATAACATTACTGGGGCAGCGGTGGCCCAGCGGTTTGACATAACATTACTGGGGCAGCGGTGGCCCAGCGGTTTGACATAACATTACTGGGGCAGCGGTGGCCCAGCGGTTTGACATAACATTACTGGGGCAGCGGTGGCCCAGCGGTTTGACATAACATTACTGGGGCAGCGGTGGCCCAGCGGTTTGACATAACATTACTGGGGCAGCGGTGGCCCAGCGGTTTGACATAACATTACTGGGGCAGCGGTGGCCCAGCGGTTTGACATAACATTACTGGGGCAGCGGTGGCCCAGCGGTTTGACATAACATTACTGGGGCAGCGGTGGCCCAACGGTTTGACATAACATTACTGGGGCAGCGGTGGCCCAGCGGTTTGACATAACATTACTGGGGCAGCGGTGGCCCAACGGTTTGACATAACATTACTGGGGCAGCGGTGGCCCAACGGTTTGCGGAGCGGTCTTGTTATCGGAAGGTCGCCAGTTCGAATCCCCGGACCGGCACGTTAAAATTACCACCGCTGAAGTGCCCTTGAGCAAGGCATTGAACCCCTACCATGAAATGTTCTATGAGCAGGGTCTGGCTGTAAACAAGCATCTCGAGCTTAGTCCATTCACCCCCTGGGTAAACAAAGAGCTTTGCTTTGCTTTACTCTGTCTACAAAATGCTGAACCTCCTCCAACTGTATTTACAGTATATATATATATATATATACTTTCCCCATTTTTAACTGTTTTTATTGTATTTTGACACTTGCTTTGGCAAAATGTAAACGTAGGCTATGTTTTCTCATGCCAATAAAGCTCAATGGAATTTAATGGAATGGAAATTAATTGAATTGCATTGAATTACCTGGACTCATGCCAATAAAGCTCAATGGAATTGAATTGAATTGAAAACCATGGACTCAAAGTAATGGAATGGAATGGAAATTAATTGAATTGAATTGAATTACCTGGACTCATGCCAATAAAGCTGAATTGAATTGAATTGAAAACCATGGACTCAAAGGAATGGAATGGAATGGAATTTAATTGAAAACCATGGACTCAAAGTAGCCTGGAGCTTCTCTTCAGGTAAAAAAAAACCCAATAACAATAAACCACATGAATCCAGGCCGAAAAATTCCAAACTGGCCAAAGTAACCCCCCTGCACAAAGTAACCCCCCCTGCACAAAGTAACCCCCCCTGCACAAAGTAACCCCCCTGGCCAAAGTAACCCCCCTGGCCACATTAACCCCCCTGCACAAAGTAACCCCCCCTGCACAAAGTAACCCCCCTGCACAAAGTAACCCCCATTAGACCCCGGCAACGACCGCCCTATTTCTATTCTAAGCTCCATCTCGAAAGTGATGGAAAAAAGTATCTACGTCTATGATGTCTATGAACAGGTTGATATGCCTGTCTATGAACAGGTTGATATGCCTGTCTATGAACAGGTTGATATGCCTGTCTATGAACAGGTTGATATGCCTGTCTATGAACAGGTTGATATGCCTGTCTATGAACAGGTTGATATGCCTGTCTATGAACAGGTTGACAAGTATCTACGTCTATGATGTCTATGAACAGGTTGATATGCCTGTCTATGAACAGGTTGAGTATCTACGTCTATGCCTGTCTATGAACAGGTTGATATGCCTGTCTATGAACAGGTTGATATGCCTGTCTATGAACAGGTTGATATGCCTGTCTATGAACAGGTTGATATGCCTGTCTATGAACAGGTTGAATATCTACGTCTATGCCTGTCTATGAACAGGTTGAAAAGTATCTTGCCACAAAAAATAATAATGTACAAATTCCAATCTGGCTTCAGAACATCCCACTCCACTGACACATGCCTCCTCTATTTGAGTGACCACATAAAACACGAGGTGGATGCTGTCAAATACTGCAGCATGGTCAAGCTGGACCTCCAAAAGGCTTTTTAAACTGTGAACCTCTCCATACTGGTTAACAAGCTAAAAGCAATTGGTTTTGATAGCACATCAGTGAGCTGGATGCAATCCTACCTGGAGGGGAGATAACAGATGGTGGAGGTGAACGGAACACTGCCCCCCCCCCCCCCCCCTCCTAGTGAGCTGTGGCGTTCCACAAGGAAGCATGCTAGGGACTTTACTGTTCCTAATATATGTAAACGACATTGACATCAGCTTGTGACTGCAACTTGTTCTTGACTCAGCACTGCTGGTCTCGGACAGGAACAAACTGCAGGTTGAAAAGGCCCTCACCTCTGAACTCGGTAGAATCTGCACCTGGGCTCGCTGATAACAAACTATCTTTACACCTGGGAAGAACTGAATCCATTCTCTTTGGATCAAATAGTAATCTCAGCAAGGCAAATGGCTTCTTGGTTAGATTGGGTAACAGTATTATCACACGAAAGATGAAATTAACTACCTAGGTTCCATCCTGGAGGCAAATCTTTCCGGTGATAAAATGGCCACCAATGTAATCAAAAAAGTCAACCAAAGAACAAGATTCCTATACACAGGATCTCCTCACTGGTCAACAAAAACACCTTGAAGCACTTCATTGATGATTTGAAGCATTCAACCCAGTGGGTAGGTGGTTCAGGAGGGTCCATTGCCTTCAACTGTGATGGCATCCCCTGGGTACCAGATGTACTGATAGATTTGTAAATGGTAAATGGTGCATTTATATATAGCGCCTTTATCCAAGGCGCTTTACATAGATGCATTACATTCACCCATTCACACACACACATTCATACACCTTTACATAGATGGTGCATTACATTCACCCATTCACACACACATTCATACACCGATGGCGGAGTAAACCATGCAAGGCACCAACCATTTGTGTGGGTCCGGTCGTCTCCTGCTTCCAAGATCTCGTTAGCCATGCATTGATAGACAGGTCCTCAGGGATAGAACGGAGCATCTCTTGTGCTGCCTTATTGTAGGGATGGCAGGAGTCTGCATGGAAGGGCTGCTGTCGTTGTGGTGTCATGCAGGATGTGCCTTTCTGGGCTTTTTTTGCCAGGGCTTGGGTAGCAGCCTCCCATCGATGGCTGGTGACCAGGGTACCCAGGGTGAGGGTAGCAGCCTCCCATCGATGGCTGGTGACCAGGGTACCCAGGGTGAGGGTAGCAGCCTCCCATCGATGGCTGGTGACCAGGGTACCCAGGGCTTGGGTAGCAGCCTCCCATCGATGGCTGGTGACCAGGGTACCCAGGGCTTGGGTAGCAGCCTCCCATCGATGGCTGGTGACCAGGGTACCCAGGGCTTGGGTAGCAGCCTCCCATCGATGGCTGGTGACCAGGGTACCCAGGGTGAGGGTAGCAGCCTCCCATCGATGGCTGGTGACCAGGGTACCCAGGGTGAGGGTAGCAGCCTCCCATCGATGGCTGGTGACCAGGGTACCCAGGGTGAGGGTAGCAGCCTCCCATCGATGGCTGGTGACCAGGGTACCCAGGGCTTGGGTAGCAGCCTCCCATCGATGGCTGGTGACCAGGGTACCCAGGGTGAGGGTAGCAGCCTCCCATCGAAGGCTGGTGACCAGGGTACCCAGGGTGAGGGTAGCAGCCTCCCATCGATGGCTGATGACCAGGGTACCCAGGGCTTGGGTAGCAGCCTCCCATCGATGGCTGGTGACCAGGGTACCCAGGGTGAGGGTAGCAGCCTCCCATCGAAGGCTGGTGACCAGGGTACCCAGGGTGAGGGTAGCAGCCTCCCATCGATGGCTGGTGACCAGGGTACCCAGGGTGAGGGTAGCAGCCTCCCATCGATGGCTGGTGACCAGGGTACCCAGGGCTTGGGTAGCAGCCTCCCATCGATGGCTGGTGACCAGGGTACCCAGGGCTTGGGTAGCAGCCTCCCATCGATGGCTGGTGACCAGGGTACCCAGGGTGAGGGTAGCAGCCTCCCATCGATGGCTGGTGACCAGGGTACCCAGGGCTTGGGTAGCAGCCTCCCATCGATGGCTGGTGACCAGGGTACCCAGGGTGAGGGTAGCAGCCTCCCATCGATGGCTGGTGACCAGGGTACCCAGGGTGAGGGTAGCAGCCTCCCATCGATGGCTGGTGACCAGGGTACCCAGGGCTTGGGTAGCAGCCTCCCATCGATGGCTGGTGACCAGGGTACCCAGGGTGAGGGTAGCAGCCTCCCATCGATGGCTGGTGACCAGGGTACCCAGGGTGAGGGTAGCAGCCTCCCATCGATGGCTGGTGACCAGGGTACCCAGGGTGAGGGTAGCAGCCTCCCATCGATGGCTGGTGACCAGGGTACCCAGGGTGAGGGTAGCAGCCTCCCATCGATGGCTGGTGAACAGGGTACCCAGGGTGAGGGTAGCAGCCTCCCATCGATGGCTGGTGACCAGGGTACCCAGGGTGAGGGTAGCAGCCTCCCATCGATGGCTGGTGACCAGGGTACCCAGGGTGAGGGTAGCAGCCTCCCATCGATGGCTGGTGACCAGGGTACCCAGGGTGAGGGTAGCAGCCTCCCATCGATGGCTGGTGACCAGGGTACCCAGGGCTTGGGTAGCAGCCTCCCATCGATGGCTGGTGACCAGGGTACCCAGGGTGAGGGTAGCAGCCTCCCATCGAAGGCTGGTGACCAGGGTACCCAGGGTGAGGGTAGCAGCCTCCCATCGATGGCTGATGACCAGGGTACCCAGGGTGAGGGTAGCAGCCTCCCATCGAAGGCTGGTGACCAGGGTACCCAGGGTGAGGGTAGCAGCCTCCCATCGATGGCTGGTGACCAGGGTACCCAGGGTGAGGGTAGCAGCCTCCCATCGATGGCTGGTGACCAGGGTACCCAGGGCTTGGGTAGCAGCCTCCCATCGATGGCTGGTGACCAGGGTACCCAGGGTGAGGGTAGCAGCCTCCCATCGATGGCTGGTGACCAGGGTACCCAGGGTGAGGGTAGCAGCCTCCCATCGATGGCTGGTGACCAGGGTACCCAGGGCTTGGGTAGCAGCCTCCCATCGATGGCTGGTGACCAGGGTACCCAGGGTGAGGGTAGCAGCCTCCCATCGATGGCTGGTGACCAGGGTACCCAGGGTGAGGGTAGCAGCCTCCCATCGATGGCTGGTGACCAGGGTACCCAGGGCTTGGGTAGCAGCCTCCCATCGATGGCTGGTGACCAGGGTACCCAGGGTGAGGGTAGCAGCCTCCCATCGATGGCTGGTGACCAGGGTACCCAGGGTGAGGGTAGCAGCCTCCCATCGATGGCTGGTGACCAGGGTACCCAGGGTGAGGGTAGCAGCCTCCCATCGATGGCTGGTGACCAGGGTACCCAGGGCTTGGGTAGCAGCCTCCCATCGATGGCTGGTGACCAGGGTACCCAGGGTGAGGGTAGCAGCCTCCCATCGATGGCTGGTGACCAGGGTACCCAGGGCTTGGGTAGCAGCCTCCCATCGATGGCTGGTGACCAGGGTACCCAGGGTGAGGGTAGCACCCTCCCATCGATGGCTGGTGACCAGGGTACCCATGGTGAGGGTAGCAGCCTCCCATCGATGGCTGGTGTCTAGGGTACCCAGGGTGAGGGTAGCACCCTCCCATCGATGGCTGGTGACCAGGGTACCCAGGGTGAGGGTTGCACCCTCCCATCGATGGCTGGTAACCAGGACAATATCAGTCACCAGAAGAAGAGACGTGTGTTTTCAACCAGCCTGACGTTCATTAGAAGGACAATATCAGTCACCAGAAGCAGAGACGTGTGTTTTCAACCAGTCTAACATTCATTCGTGGCCGTTATGAGAGGGTCAATACACCTGGGGAGGCGTGGCTGTCTGCGTGGCTGTCTGCGTGGCTGTCTGCGTGGTGGTGACTCCACTATAGAGCGCATGTCTAGTCTGCTCGTCATGTTGTACAAAAGGTCTGTCTGGACCATATTCTCACTTCCTGAACCAATCCACCAACTCTTAAACTTGCAGCGTTTGGGGGTTTTCGGCCCCCCCCAGAAGCAAAGATTTGAGTTAAAAACGTTCGTTCTTAAAGAATATAATTGGTTGCTGTCGGGAGGAAACCTCATAACTCATAACACCCTTTATGTCTGTGTGGTGTTTCATAACACCCTTTATGTCTGTGTGGTGTTTCATAACACCCTTTATGTCTGTGTGGTGTTTCATAACACCCTTTATGTCTGTGTGGTGTTTCATAACACCCTTTATGTCTGTGTGGTGTTTCATAACACCCTTTATGTCTGTGTGGTGTTTCATAACACCCTTTATGTCTGTGTGGTGTTTCATAACACCCTTTATGTCTGTGTTGTTTCATAACTCATAACACCCTTTACGTCTGTGTGTTGTTTCATAACACCCTTTATGTCTGTGTGTTGTTTCATAACACCCTTTATGTCTGTGTTGTTTCATAACACCCTTTATGTCTGTGTTGTTTCATAACTCATAACACCCTTTACGTCTGTGTGGTGTTTCATAACACCCTTTATGTCTGTGTGTTGTTTCATAACACCCTTTATGTCTGTGTTGTTTCATAACTCATAACACCCTTTACGTCTGTGTGGTGTTTCATAACACCCTTTATGTCTGTGTGGTGTTTCATAACACCCTTTATGTCTGTGTTGTTTCATAACTCATAACACCCTTTACGTCTGTGTGTTGTTTCATAACACCCTTTATGTCTGTGTGTTGTTTCATAACACCCTTTATGTCTGTGTGGTGTTTCATAACACCCTTTATGTCTGTGTTGTTTCATAACTCATAACACCCTTTACGTCTGTGTGGTGTTTCATAACACCCTTTATGTCTGTGTGTTGTTTCATAACACCCTTTATGTCTGTGTGTTGTTTCATAACACCCTTTATGTCTGTGTGGTGTTTCATAACACCCTTTATGTCTGTGTGGTGTTTCATAACACCCTTTATGTCTGTGTGTTGTTTCATAACACCCTTTATGTCTGTGTGTTGTTTCATAACACCCTTTATGTCTGTGTGTTGTTTCATAACACCCTTTATGTCTGTGTGTTGTTTCATAACTCATAACGTATGGTTACTTGGTAACCTTTGTTCTCTGAGTGAAGAGACTACCTCTCCACCCAACATATTTCATATGTAAGGGGAATGACCCCACCTCACTTGTGACGTGGATATCTCTTTAAGACACACCAGTTGTACTGGCACGCACGGGTATATAAGGCCCAGGTGTGCGTGATTACACTGGTTTACTTGATCGACACCGCTTCTGAGCGACATCGTGGTGGAGAGGTAGTCTCTTCACTCAGAGAACAAAGGTTACCAAGTAACCATACGTTCTCTATCGTATCGAGACTACCTCTCCACCCAACATATTTCATATGTAAGGGAAACTCTGTAAGACACCTCGTGAGGAAGCGAAGCAGTCCCAGAACCCCGAAGACACCGCCAGTGGGCTCCGACCCAGCACATACTACATTTTGAATTATTTATCATGTATGTTCAATGTAATGTATTTACAACCCCTGGAACGGCCGGACAGCCAGACGCCATCCGCCGCCAAATGCTCAGGTGCTAGACGCCACCCAGAGCCCGGTCCCGCAAGGCACTAAGGCCAGAGACCGCAGGGGTGGAGGGCCGCCCAAGCCAGCCCACCAGACGCAAGGCTGGCTTGACTGGTGAAGGTGACAATGACACCCACCGCTGGGAGCGAATTCTGCATGTTCAGCCGGTATAACCGGGTGAATGTAGACGGAGTAGACTAAGTCGCCGCTGTGCAGATCTCTGTCAGAGACGCACCTTTCCGCAGCGTCCCCAGGTGGAGTGTGCCTGCCCTCCAGGCGGCACTGGTACTCCTGCCTGTTTGTGTGCTGGATAACCTCTGTGATCCATGCACTCTCACTCAAAGAGTTGGTCCGTTATTCTGTGGGCCTTGTGTGGCCCTGACGTCCGACTCTAGTGCTCCAATAGGGCAGAGTGGGGACCGACTCCATCTTTGTACGTCGACTGTCTGTGTGACGACGGTAGGGCAGAGCTCAACCACCTGATTGAGACGTGCCCTTTTGAAAACATTGGGGAGAAAGGCCGGTTTGGGGCATAAGACTATACCATCATCCGGCATAGGCCTGCAGAGCTCAATATGGATTGATAGAGCTCGCAACTCCCCCATTTCTCCTTGCAGATGTGACGCCGACAAGGCTGCTGTCTTGAGCATGTCAGGCTCACTGACTAAAGGTCGTAGAGCCCCCAGGTCTAACCCCAGATGGGCCTGATTGGGTCCCTAACCTGAGCCCCTCTGAGCCTCCGGGCACCCTTCAGGAAATGCTCTTCTTTTCTTTGTAACGAGGTTACTGCAGTCTGCAGGGCCTGCGCTCCCGCTCAAGTCAGCCTGCCGAACACTCGGTCAGCTGACTGTTGAAGCCCTGTTCTCAGAACCAGAACGATCCTTATTGTCGCATCACAGTTTTACAAGTACAAAGTGGATGGCCTTCGTTTTTGTGCATAGTTCCTGTTTGGTTAATTATGGGTGTGCGAGATGTATTCTCAGATATTGGGGAAGAAAATATATATAGACTATGGTGTCTAGGTGTGTTCCCTAAGAAGAGAGAATTACAGCAATTGGTGAGTTAAGGAGAGCCTAAGAGGTCGTAAATGCCAGGCTACTTCCTTGCTGGGGGGTTGGCTGTTGGCCCGCATTCCAGCTGTGAAGGGTCTAATAGTTTATGGGACCTCTCAGGGCAGTGTCAACTCACACAAATAGAACATGGAAAATGGGGGATGGAGTAACCAATCTTTAATTCCTCTTCAATTGTTTAAATGTGTTCTAATAACCTACCAATATATTGGGTTGGTAAAAAGGCTAAATGATAAATACCTGTAATAGTCTAAACAGTTTAGTTGGGCATTACAGGGACTGTAACAGGAGCTGGCCACAGCAGCCAGAGGTGCTGGCTGCTGGTCTGTGGGATCTGATTGGCTGAAAGTGTTAATATGGAGGTGGGATCAGTCAGAAGGCTGCATTGACTATATGCTGTATGGCACAAAGTGAGTTAGATTCACCCAATACCATCGTACGTGAACATGTCTAGGCAGAGACCAGCGGTATGTATCTGCTATAAATGATATGCTATAATGTATTATGCGATATAATTGTACATTATTAATAATTGATATAATGTGATGTTTAGATGGTAACCAAATGTCATCTGTGTTCTTGTCTCCCCATCGTTGATCAATTACCATCTGATTAACGATAAGGTAGAATTAAAACCACATGATTACACTTAATGTACACTTAATTAATGTACCATTAATGTACTGAACTAAGTCTGAGAAACAACTATGACAAGCTAAACTGTACCATGATCTGGGAGATTAGAGTGTTTAAATGATAGTAAACCCTACCGACAGAGTTAGGATAGAACCACAGACCAATAGGACCTGTAATCCAGATTCCGGGGTTACTGTGTTCATCTTGAGTTGGGGGGAAGTGTGAACAGAACGTGTGAATGTATGATTGTACGTGTTTAATTAATATGAATTAATAAAAACCCTATAAAATACACGTTTGAGTTCATCAAATATAAGCTATCATTGGGAGCATTTGGTTCAACTGTGCGTGTTAGTCCTTTAACTCTGCCTAGTACCAGGGCTGGTCGGAGCCTCGGCCCAACAACGCCAAATAACCGAACAGTTTTAATTCGGCTGTAACCGTAATATAGCCTATAATCTAGGCATATTACAGTTTTAATTCGCTGTGCACTAAAGTGCACACGCGTTGAGGCGTAATATAGTCTATAATCTAGACATATTACAGTTTTAATTCGCTGCGAGCAGCGACTGGCTTAATTAGGCCACTAAAGGGCCTAATTAATACAGATTTAAAAGTTTTGTACCGTGCGCTGGGATCAGCGCACAGTTTTACATCGTGGCCGGGCGGTTTGACTCGTAATATAGCCTATAATCTAGGCATATTGCCAGTTTCAAATCGCTGCGTGCAGCGACAAGATCTGTACCGTGCGCATCAGCGCACGGCTTAGATCACGGCCGGGCGGTTGGAAGCATAATATAGCCTAAACTGAGACCGTTTGGACATATTATGGTTTCAATCGCTACCGCGTTTAAAGAACTTTAAATTAGTGGTCACTAAAGTGACCACAATTTAAAGGCAGTCGTGCTGTGCATTGGGATCAGTGCACAGTAATTCGCCGCCGAGCGAAAGTTAATTCGCCGCCGAGCGAACTGTTTAAACTGGGATCAGCGTGCAGCTATACACGCGCCCGGGCATATTTAAGATATAATATAGTCTGAACCGAAACCGTTTGACATATTACAATTTAAATTGCTACCGCGTTGTAAAGGGCTTTAAATAGCAGTCACTAAAGGGAGCTGCAATTTAAAGTTGTTTAATTCAGAATATAGTTCAACTGAGACGGTTTGAATTTATTCAGTTGCCGTGCTGTTAAATTAAACAGCGTGGATCGGTGTAAAGTCACTAAAGTGACCACAATTGTAACAAAGATAAATTACAGTGTGTTGGGACCAGCACACAGAGTTGAATCGTGCCACACTAATAACCACAGGATTAAATCAGACAGACTTGGGGGCGAAAGACGGCACCCCGTTTGATTGTGGTTGTCTGGTGTGACGTTATTTAACTGAAATTTAAGCCGTGCGTTGATGAGCAGCGCACGTTGATGTGAATGCGATGCCGCAGTCATTAGTATCCACAGGATTAAATCAACTATAAATGCTGCCGTGACGGCATGCCGTTTGATTTGTGCTACTAACTGAGCGGCACCGTTAAACTGTTTCCATGTGGGTATGGGTCTATGCGGAGACAGCTGTTAAAACCGTAAGCCACAAGTGACTGCGGGTTTAACAATAGTTTGGGAGTCATTGTTCGATAAGGCAGAGTTCTAATCGACGGTCAGTTTAGGAAACTGATTATTAAAGACTATTTGTAACCAAACATAAGGTTTAATTGAGACCGGATAAGACACCGGTTGTTTAAACCAAGAGAGGTGCTTTTTATAGTAACCACAATAAAAGTGTTTCCTTCTGGGTGCTGAGACCGCACCAAGGAGAACGGCAATTTAGTGCATGTGAGGGGGGGGGAAATTCCTCTTTCCACTGTCATGCAAATGTCCCAATGTGTCACTGGAGTGACAGGGGGACTGGTAATTACTGTCATGCGGTATAATCTACCAAAGTAGTAATTAATAGCGGTGATAAATGTTTAGAACAAAATAGGGTTTTAAACTCAGCATTAAAGGCGATGTAATAATCTTACCAGTCAATAATGTTTAACGCTGAAAGCGCGCTTTGAAGTGCGCATAAAGGAAGGGCGTGTCTATAATAACTGTTGCGTGACGCATCTAGTCTAGCCTGTGATCCAGGTTTACGGAAGGCTAAGAGTTTGACCGCCCACGGCCAATATAAATCTATATACTTATATTATATATAATCTATATAATATAAAAAGGTTATAGTATAAAAAGGTTTATTTGGTAGGGAAGTATGGGCTTCTCTGAGTACATATAATGTCAGGGTCCGCTAATTAAAGCTGGGCAAAAAACTAACCATTTACTTAAGTGAATGAATGATTTGTGAAGTCGACTAAAACCACTAACCCGGTCCAATTAGTTCCTGTACTGTTTGTTAAGGGGAGGGACAGAGGGGGTGGAAAAATGGCTTCCTTGAAGGAGCTGCAGGATGGCAGCTCTGTAACCAAAGCTATTTTCCATAATCTAGCATTTAGTTTGGAATTGTCAATTAAAGTGGGCGCAGTCTGCGACATACCTGAAGAGCTTATTAAGCTAAAATTTGCTATGAGAGATGTGGTGGACATGTCCACATGTTATAGCAGAGCTTTGGGAAGAATGGGCTGGTTAGTGCTTGCTGACAATGAGAGCCATGAGTTAGGAACTTGTGTGGAGAGATACTCCCAGTTTAGTTTCGAAGCAATCATGCAGGCTATCCGTCAGATGAAAGGCAGGGTAGCCATAGACACCACAGGGTGCCACCAGATAGGCCTCTGTGAGTTTCCTGCAGAAAGCAGGAACAAGGAAGACCCAGAGGAGGGGGGCATCCAGCCCGCAGACGCAGCACCAGACGTCACGAGATGTGACATCACGGGCCCCTTCGCCAGCGCAGAGACGGGCGGAGCGGAGACGGTGCCAGCGGGGACCGGGACAGCCCCAGAGGGGCGAAGAGACAGGGCTACCAGTCATCCGGGCTGGGAGCAGATAGAGCCTGTCACAACGGAGGCACAGCCTGATGCTTCCTGCAGTAACCATGCAGGGGGCCCAGAGCCCTCTACCGTGGGCAACGAACCCACGACAGGACAAGCCCTCAGTCAGCACCGTAGCAGGCCAAGAGCAGCTACGGGCAGAGCTGAGGGAAACCAACGGGCGGCAGACGTCGCACCTGTGAACCACGCAGTTCCGCAGCCTTCGACAGAGGAGGAATGGCCGAACATCGAAGTGGGACCGACAGCAGCAGCAGAGCTGTCAACGGGAGCGGAACAGGCGAGCGGCCTTCCGGAGCTGGAGGCTGCCTACGCCTCACCGTTCATCATCAGAGCCATGCCCGCAGACGTTGTGGGCAAGGCCGACGGGTCGTCGATCCCTCTCACCACAGAAACGCCGAGCGTGATTGGTGGCATTGCCATCATATGTCCACGCGTTCAAGAGGCGGTGGGGGAGGTGCATGACACACACGCCAAGCACCCTGGGGTGACTTTCGTGAGGGGTCCAGGCGAGCCAGAGTCCAGTCCGGTCTTGAAGTTTGGGTGTGGTTATGAAACGACACATCTGCCAACGCATCTGTTGGGCAGAAATTGCTTTGATAAAAACAAGGCCACAATAACGCCTTTTCTGATTGATCCTGAAAAAGGAACGAGACCATGGAAGAACGCTTTCATGCCAGCGAGATCAGAACTGGGACAGGAGAGTAGCATGTGAAATGCTTCTCCACCCATTTTGTTCCTACAGCAGGGAACAATTGGCTTCAGTGACAACAAGATGTCACAAACAGCACACACACACACACACACACGCACGCGCACACGCACGCACACACACACTCACACACGAGATGTGTGTCTGATCGGTGCATAATAAATGTGATGATGTATGTGGGTTCATTATATCTGTACTAGACAACAAAGAGTAGCAGATAAGTGGATTTAATTTGTGCCAATTAAGTCCTTATGGAAAATGGACAAAGGTAAAAAAGAATGCTGGTAAAATGATTAAGTTTCCTTCGATTGGGAGGGGGGAACACTATCTCAAAGTGCAAGTGGGTTTTGTGCGTGAGCGCGTGTGCGCGCACGCACGCACAAATTAACAACACACACAAGCACAAAGACTGCATGTGTGAAAGACACATAATGTGGTTAAGATGTTGCAAGGATTTGCAATTTTCAATGGGGTTGCTTTTGGTAAAAGTCAAAGTAAAAAATCCAAAAAGTCAAATGATACCAAGTTGTTGAGATGCAAAATCGGTTATTTTGTTAAAATCACAATTTGAAGTTCCTAGCAAGGTGACAAAATACTAAGACAAGTTTGTAATCATGTTTGGTTAGGAAAACAACCAGGGGTAATAAACTGCATTTGTTTAAACATGTGTTTACCAACTGGGCCCCATTCTGCAACCAAAAGAGTCGTTTCAGGTGGGGGGCACAGGAGGTCATGTTTTCTTAAAGATAAGGAACCAGTCTTGTGTGGAAAATAAACTGTCCTTCTTCCTCAAACAAGGGGGTTGTTTAGATAGGTCTGAAGCTTTGTCCGGGCAAACAGCCATAAAACTAAACGGACAGAGGTGACCAAAAGTTCATGGCAGTTAGGTGACCCCTAACTGACATGACAGGCAGCTCTCCTACAAAAGTGGAGATGCACTGTATCACATTATTACTACAAGTATACATAAGTTTGATTAGCTGTAACTGAATTTAATACTTAAGGGTGCGTTGGGATAATTACAAAAAATGTCCACGATATCGACGCATGTAAACCTTTTATTATTTTCATTGTTTATTGATTTATGCAGTTAATGGGTTGTGTTTATTTTAATGTGTTTTTCAAAGTTGTATAATGTTATAACTTCAGTTTGTGGATCCAGTATTATTTAACAGGTTCCGAAATTACTAAAAATGGCATACGCCCAAATATCAAAAAATAATATTTCCGAAAAAAATTAATATCAAAAATAATCTTTCAGTTTATGGAAAATGAATAACCATATCAATTTTCATAACTGAAACGTGAGGGGTGTTTGGTTAATTATGGGTGTGCGAGATGTATTCTCAGATATTGGGGAAGAAAATATATATAGACTATGGTGTCTAGGTGTGTTCCCTAAGAAGAGAGAATTACAGCAATTGGTGAGTTAAGGAGAGCCTAAGAGGTCGTAAATGCCAGGCTACTTCCTTGCTGGGGGGTTGGCTGTTGGCCCGCATTCCAGCTGTGAAGGGTCTAATAGTTTATGGGACCTCTCAGGGCAGTGTCAACTCACACAAATAGAACATGGAAAATGGGGGATGGAGTAACCAATCTTTAATTCCTCTTCAATTGTTTAAATGTGTTCTAATAACCTACCAATATATTGGGTTGGTAAAAAGGCTAAATGATAAATACCTGTAATAGTCTAAACAGTTTAGTTGGGCATTACAGGGACTGTAACAGGAGCTGGCCACAGCAGCCAGAGGTGCTGGCTGCTGGTCTGTGGGATCTGATTGGCTGAAAGTGTTAATATGGAGGTGGGATCAGTCAGAAGGCTGCATTGACTATATGCTGTATGGCACAAAGTGAGTTAGATTCACCCAATACCATCGTACGTGAACATGTCTAGGCAGAGACCAGCGGTATGTATCTGCTATAAATGATATGCTATAATGTATTATGCGATATAATTGTACATTATTAATAATTGATATAATGTGATGTTTAGATGGTAACCAAATGTCATCTGTGTTCTTGTCTCCCCATCGTTGATCAATTACCATCTGATTAACGATAAGGTAGAATTAAAACCACATGATTACACTTAATGTACACTTAATTAATGTACCATTAATGTACTGAACTAAGTCTGAGAAACAACTATGACAAGCTAAACTGTACCATGATCTGGGAGATTAGAGTGTTTAAATGATAGTAAACCCTACCGACAGAGTTAGGATAGAACCACAGACCAATAGGACCTGTAATCCAGATTCCGGGGTTACTGTGTTCATCTTGAGTTGGGGGGAAGTGTGAACAGAACGTGTGAATGTATGATTGTACGTGTTTAATTAATATGAATTAATAAAAACCCTATAAAATACACGTTTGAGTTCATCAAATATAAGCTATCATTGGGAGCATTTGGTTCAACTGTGCGTGTTAGTCCTTTAACTCTGCCTAGTACCAGGGCTGGTCGGAGCCTCGGCCCAACAACGCCAAATAACCGAACAGTTCCCATCGCGTTTATGCTGCGGAGCTAAGCACACACACAGTGAGAAGGGTGCTGGCCGCCACACTGATACCACATAGAACCTGATAAATGCTGACAGCGTCGATCAAGAGGCTGTCCCACAGATCTCAGATTGGAGGGCACCTCGAAGCCCATGTGGCAGCGAGGCCCTGTGTGGAATGTGTACATGTTCCTGTTCGGGCTGGCCTGCCTGCCCACCTATATGCCTGCTGGATTGTTTCACAAGCCAATGAGTGAAGTCCAGTCTTGGAGACTATCTGCAGACAGTTAAGGCCCATTTAAGGCCCTGAGAAGAACACTGAGGAAGGCCCTGCTTCACCACCCTGCTTAGGAGGGTGGGAAGGGTGAAAATCAATAGACTGGATGGCTCACACTCCGATCAGGCCGTAGGGGAAAATGCAGGGATTGGTGCCGACGACACCTAAGCATTGCCATGTAGGAAGCGGCAGCACCCCTCACTGACAGGGACATTCTTGTGGCCGCTAACGGCAAGAATGCTGTCCTGTGAGAAGCCATTGCAGCCCAAGTCTCCACGGGCTTAATTGGCTCACTAACACCGTTCAAGTCCGTCACACGTTCGAGACCCTGAGGCCAACGGAAATCGTGTGGAAGCAAAAACTGTCTGTTTCTAGCCGCGTTACAGACCGTCACACAGGTAATTTATAGTAGAACTAACTACAACGCTAGCTAGGGCCACGCCGGGCCACTATGCAAAGCTAAAATACCCACCAAGTTAGTATTAACCCGGTAAAAGAAAGCGGACTTACCGTCTTTCTTCGACTTGAAGCCTCGGGGAAAGGTAGTTTTCACCAAGAAACCTTCTCGTCCTTATGGAAATAATCAGATACCAGTCGGGAGACTTCGCTGCGGTGTGTGTTACACATGGGAAGAACGTATGGTTACTTGGTAACCTTTGTTCTCTGAGTGAAGATACTACCTCTCCACCCAACATATTTCATATGTAAGGGGGAATACCTCTGGATGAGGAGGGAGCTCACTCCGTGGCTTCGGTAGCCGGTCTCCAACACACAGAATTACACCCAGGTGTTTACACTGCCATGCCGTAATACAACCTTATGGTGGTTCTGCTCACCCCTGACAGTCATATTCTGCTGTGTGAACAGACAGAATTATTCGCTGGAACAACGTGGAGCGTGTAAACTGACGCTGTCAACGGTACGCCCGCGTAGTGCATGACTGTGAATGACAGATAATGCACTGGCCGCATGTTCAGAAGAGCCGGAGACCCCAAGTGCACCGTGACTGCCCTCGGCCCTAAGGGGCGGAGGCACAGCCTGAGGGTGGCCCGACTCACTAGAGTAAGGGACCGAGTCCCTGCTTTGCCACAACACATGCCAAGGAGCGCTGCGGACTGTGAGAGTTGACGCCTGCAAGGCCTCTTGTCGAGGTGCCGGCCTAGGTGCCCAAAGTGCTGCAGGTGCCTGGCCACATTGTTGTGGCACTGCACCTCTGACCGAGCACACATCATTCAGTTATCCAATTTAGGATGCAAAGGCCCTCCCGCCAAGGACTGCGTCCAATCGGGGGGGCTAGACATATGCCGAATGGGAGGATACGGGACTCAAAGGTTCCGTCGTCTAAGACAAGCCGGTCAGTGCGTCAGTATGTCAGACCCGGGATCTGAGTATAAACATCCCCGGTCGAGCATGGCAAGCCAGTCGTCTTGGAGGATGGCTTGCCAGACCCTCAGCCCTTCCTTGCCAGGAGAGTGCTGTAAGCAGCACACCACCCCCCGAAGACATAGTGGAACCCACCCAGGGGTCCACCTGAATTGTCTTCCAGGACAGCCGCTGTCCCGAGAGACAGCGGGTGGGGTCTGGGGCCTTAACTGTCAGGACTGAGGGATGGGCTTAGCCCGCCGAGCACATTTTAGCCATACCCCGCTGGTTGGCCTGTAACCGGACACGTAGGTCCCTGGAACTGCCAAACCTGACTGGGGTTGCACAGCCTGAGGGCAACCGAGGCAAGCTGCTCACGGCTGCTTGTGGAGGTGCACATCCTGTACACCTCCACAGCCTCCTTAGGATGCTGTAGCAAAGCACTGGCCTTTTGGCCAAACATGGCCGACGGCTCAATAGGCAGCGTCATTGGGGGAGCTTGGTCCTCCTATCGCAGCTTGGATTGGGGCCGCCACAGACGGCGCCTCATCAGAGGGCATCGATAGCATTGCCCGCTGCTGCTGCCTGGGGAGCCTGGAAGCCAGTAGCTGCAGCTCCTAAAGGTCCGGGCCATTATGGTCACATAAGCGCCGCATATAAGCCGGTGCTGAAGTAGTGACAAAATAGGCCTGTGTTGACTAGCTGCGCCTAGATAGCCATAGTGCATTCTCGGGATGAGAAGGAGCTTACTTTGTGGTTTCGAACCGGTAACCGGATTATACCATGCAAGTTTACACATAGGTGCGTGAACGGCCTTGCCGTGATACACCGTACAGTGTACTCCGCCCGACAGCCGCGGCACACTCCGCTGTGTTACCGAAATTGGCGAAACTACATCACGGACGCGTGAGCTGACACCGTCAGCAATACGCCGTATATACAGTAGTGTGCAAAGGGCTGTGATTTCAGGGCTTGCTCCTGGCAGACTCAGACTCAACGCAGACGATGGCTGCCACGGCAGCCATACACTCGTGTGGTGTTTGAATAGACTGTCTGCTCTGATCCCAAGGGATTTGGTAGTTTTAACTACAAACGAGCCACGATCGAACCCCGAGAGGGACGACTCAGCGTCAGCTTTCTGAACTGCAAAGTGCAGTGGCTCAATTCGGAGGAAAACTTGCTCCGTGGCTTCCCCCGTCCGCACGGGTTCTACCACGCAGTCTACACCGGAGTGCGTGAACGTTTTTTGCCGCAATACACCCCAGGGAGCTCTCTCTCACGAGGCGAGGCAAAAAAACACAGCCCTACAGACGCGGAAGTCGCCCCAGCGACAATCCGCCTGTATAGTGTGCTGTGTTCAATGCTAGCCTGGCAGGACTGTTGTCCTGCCAACAGTCGTCCTGCCCACGGAATATGCCCCACGGATGCGCGAATTGACGCTACGCCAACAATACACCCGTATAGAGCTTTATTCCGCTGCCTTTATCAAGGATTACCGCGCCACTTGTCCTGTCTGTGTCCCTGCCCACAGGTCGACAGACAGGCTATACACCACAGGACGCGTGAGCTAACGCTACGTCAACAATACGCCTGTAATGGTGTTTTTGGCTGGTTACCCTGTTTTCCCATTTAATTTAATACCTATATACACTATTATTTTAATTATATTATAATAATTATAATTATAATTATATTATAATGATTAAATAAATACACATTCTGTTTGGACATGCTCAAAAACGGGGAGTATAATAATGTGCTTGAGAAGTGAGGGTCACAGTTTACACTGCTGTCTCTCAGTCACATATTGATATTCATGCGTTGTTGTTTTGTTTTGTTGCAATTTGTAACATGTTTCGTGTGGATCCCAAAAGACTAGCTGACTGCCATGGCATCAGCTAATGGGGATCTTCCCGAATAACCAAATAAATAAACAACAGCCAGCAGAGCTTCTATAATCTCTCTCTAGGAGACAGCACTCTGCTCCAAACTTTTTGCATTATATAGTGTATATACGTATGCAGATTTCCACTGTTTGGCCCATGCTTAGAACGGGGATTTATGAGTCCGCCTTCCAGGCAACAATTACCCTACGATATATCACCGTGATGTCACGGGGATGCTACACAGCACTGGAGACCAGACTTTGTTTGTTGTGGAATTCATGTATGCGGCTGCCCCGCTGTGTCAGCGAGACAGCCGCGGCGCTGCATGCGTTAGTTGGCATTCAGCTCGTCCTGTCTAAGACAGAACCACCACCGTCGCGTGAGCTGACGCCCGTCAGCAATACGACAGTACGGTGCGCTGACAGCTTGCTCCGTGACGTCACACGGGATTCCCCGTGTCAGTCATCCACACTGTCAGTGTGGAGTTTTGGGAAATTTCGGAGGATACGCTTGCTCCGTGGCTTCCACCGTCCGCACGGGTTCCACCACGCAGTCTACGCCGGAGTGCGTGAACGGTTTTATGGCCGCAATACACACCCTTTATGTCTGTGTGTTGTTTCATAACACCCTTTATGTCTGTGTGTTGTTTCATAACACCCTTTATGTCTGTGTGTTGTTTCATAACACCCTTTATGTCTGTGTGTTGTTTCATAACTCATAACACCCTTTGTCTGTGTGTTTCATAACACCCTTTATGTCTGTGTGTTGTTTCATAACTCATAACACCCTTTGTCTGTGTGTTTCATAACACCCTTTATGTCTGTGTGTTGTTTCATAACTCATAACACCCTTTGTCTGTGTGTTTCATAACACCCTTTATGTCTTTGTGGTGTTTCACAACACCCTTTATGTCTGTGTGTTGTTTCATAACACCCTTTATGTCTGTGTGGTGTTTCATAACACCCTTTACGTCTGTGTGGTGTTTCATAACTCATAACACCCTTTACGTCTGTGTGTCGTTTCAAAAATATTGAACCAATGGAAAGTAGTAAAAAGTCCGTTGGACAAAACCTCTTAACTCCATCGGACCCTCAAAATGTCTGCTAAAGCAACTAACTCCACCACCTCTCTCCCTCTCATGGAAGTAATTGACAATATATAAAGTTACAACACCAACTTTGATGAGGCCGTATTGCTTTGTTTTAAAAAATATTAGGTTTTCTTAATTTCGTGAAAATGAACATTTTGGAGTTATGAGGTTTCCTCCCGAAAGCAGAGATATTTTCAAAGATTTGTGCCACATTTTCACAATTTTTCAAAAATAGCAGACCTACAAGCTCGCAGATCTGCTATTTTTTAATAGCTAAAGTATAACATAATGCTTAAAACACCAAAAGGGGTTCCTGCCCTGAATGGGTTAAAAACCAGGAAGTGACGCCTGGTGTTTTGTGGCCCATACAGAGGCTCCGGGGTTGCCAGATTCAGTGAGTGAAACAAGCGACCACGTCTATGAAAACAAGCCCAAATAAGCAACTACACTAAAGAAACAAGCCCAAACTAAAAACTTTACAGGAAAACAGCCAAAGTCGCTTACAATAAGCAGACCTGGCAACGCTGCAAACCAGCGCTGCAGGCTAATTTGCATATGATCAAAAACCATGTTTCATTGGCCGACTGGTTCGTAATGATGTATATGGAAACCACAATTCACATTAATATAGTCTGTTTTAGCTAAAGTGTAAACCCGGATCTTTGTCTCCCCTGAGAGAGAGACATGTTAGGACAGACCCACAGCTGCAGGCCCTGTAGGGGTCCCTGTATGTTAATAGATCAGCTCGCTGATAGCAGCACTGTGCTTCCTTCCTGGTGACCACTACCTTATTTAGACATGTTTGACCATTTGGTACAGGGGGGTTGGGACCACCTTTGCATTTCCCTTTGATGTCTCTGTCTCCAGTTGTATAAAAGTCTACTGTAAATGCTTGTAACAGTGTGTTAGTCCGGAGGCCGAGAGGCTGAGGGAAGGATCCATGGGGCTCCGGCCCCATGGCTGTCTGATGCTGTATTGAACTCTGAAAATAAATGGAACTCCGGAACCACTTTCATCTGCCTTTGTCTCTGCTGTTGACTTCAGTCTCCGTCCTGAGTGTTTTTTAGTCTAAGTCTTTACGTCTGTTTATGGGCTATAGAGAGAGAAAAAGCAGTCTCTCCTTTGTAGTTTATATACTTCAAAGTGGTGCGAAGACTCGGTCGCGTTGATGCATTTTTGCGTCAGGCGAGAGAACCAGTGGACAATTCAGTCTAATAGATATTTCGGTCGGCAATTTTTTGGACGGAGGAGATCGGCGACGGCGATGCACGGCGCGCTGCGGTCGAGCCGGCGGCGTTCGACGCAATGGCGATCACCACCACGACGGAGGCGGCCTGCACCGAGGAGCGGCGATGGGCAGCGGCTTGATGCTCTCGGCGATCGTGACCAGAGGGCGATGGACAGCGGCTGGACGGCGGGGAGAGGGGTGCTACGGAGCACAGCGTACCCCGGCCCGAGGGCGTTCATCGGCGGTCAGCGGTCCAAGGGAGGCGATGGCCACTTCATTGGCTCTTCTCGGCGCGTCTCTACCCAACTCGACGGGTGGCGAGGCGTCGTGGCTTCGTTCCATTCAGCGGCTCGACAGAGCTACAAGCTCGCAACACGGCACATCACAAGTTTCTGCCTCGCAGAGGCCTACGGGCTCCTGTGATGACACTGATTCACTTTCTCGTTTTTTTAGTCATGTTGTATTGTCATGACTGAAAGGGAGGAGGTGATGTAAAGTGAATTCGGATCAGAATGAAAGTTTCCGGACAAAGGGCAACTCGACAACAGAGCGGCCTACGCCATGCGGTGCATAAGTGTACTGCATCACAAACCTCGTTTGGCCTGTGTGTGTGCTGGCTGATGAACATCGAAGGTGAGACAAAAGGAGAAGAAACGTTACAGAAGATTCTATTATATCAGATGGATATCGTTCCATTTGATTCCAAATGTATGTTTACGTTTGTCTAGTTCAACATATAATGGGCATGTATGTTGATTTTATGTGTCGGTATTTAATTAGATAAGTTGACTTAATGGGGATGAATATGCCTATGGGAGATTTGGATCTGAATAGAAATATTTACCGGAGTAAAATTAGTTAGATGTTTCTTTGTCAGGCGAAAGACAGCGATCCTGTCGTACGCATAAGTGTTAATCGTCCTAATTGTGCATAAAGTTCTTATTTTTGTTCGAATAAATTTGTGAATAGGAAAAGTCAACGAAAGTATTTCTGCTATGACATGTGGGGAAAACTTCAAAGTTATATAAATTACTCTAGGATTTTAACGTAAGTGGGTAATAGTAGCATGCATGTTTTTTATATGTTGTTTCCGTGGGTGTGAATCACAAAGAGGTGGTCAGGTCTCGCGATGGTCCGTCCATGGCCTAAGGGGTCATGAAGTGAATGTTGTAAGTGCCGCAGTGCTGTTTCCTGTACGAGCCTTGGGGAATCTAGAGTGTTGAAATAATTTGGATGATTTCTGCATGTCCTAAAAAGGTTAACTAAACAAAAATGAATAATTTTATGGATGACTATGGTAACATTTATTCTTGACATTAACTGAAGCTAAGAGCTTGTTTGAAGAACCGTAACACACTTTGGATTCAATAATTGGGTGCTTTTGAGTGAAGCAAAAGGGGTTGGATTCAGCGACAGTGTATTGTGTTTAAATGTCAGATATGTTTACGGGTTATCATTTATGCCAATGATCATGTTTTGAGTTATGTAAAGGTTAAAAGTGAAGTTGATTACAGTACAGAGAAGTTGTTAGTGTGTGAGAGAGATTCTTACTGTGGTTTTCGGGCTGGAATGTATTTTTTACTATTTACTTACTTACTTATTTTTTATTCATTGTATTTCCTATGTAATGTTTTAGCCTGAAATTAAATTGAACACAGAAGGGAGTTCTATAAGCACACCGATGATAATACTGTAATGGAATGAGAACACTGGTAACAAGTTATGTGATTTGAATGCCTGGAAGTTTGTAAGCCATTTTTTTATTCTACTGTAATTGTGTCTTTGTGTCATCTTGATGTTCCAGTCAGTGCCAAAGGGAGGACGAGGGTACATTGTGGTTCCATATTCTTTTTTTATGAGACGGTTGTCTCAAAGGGAGGTTATGATGTATATGGAAACCACAATTCACATTAATATAGTCTGTTTTAGCTAAAGTGTAAACCCGGATCTTTGTCTCCCCTGAGAGAGAGACATGTTAGGACAGACCCACAGCTGCAGGCCCTGTAGGGGTCCCTGTATGTTAATAGATCAGCTCGCTGATAGCAGCACTGTGCTTCCTTCCTGGTGACCACTACCTTATTTAGACATGTTTGACCATTTGGTACAGGGGGGTTGGGACCACCTTTGCATTTCCCTTTGATGTCTCTGTCTCCAGTTGTATAAAAGTCTACTGTAAATGCTTGTAACAGTGTGTTAGTCCGGAGGCCGAGAGGCTGAGGGAAGGATCCATGGGGCTCCGGCCCCATGGCTGTCTGATGCTGTATTGAACTCTGAAAATAAATGGAACTCCGGAACCACTTTCATCTGCCTTTGTCTCTGCTGTTGACTTCAGTCTCCGTCCTGAGTGTTTTTTAGTCTAAGTCTTTACGTCTGTTTATGGGCTATAGAGAGAGAAAAAGCAGTCTCTCCTTTGTAGTTTATATACTTCAGTAACTTCTGAACTAAAAGACCTCAACGTTCAATAGAAGGACAAGGTCTCTCTCTCTCTCTCGCTCTCTCTCTAGGTGCTGCCACACTATCTAAAGAGCCGCGCACGTCTTAAGCTGTGCGCAGCTTATTTTCCGAGTTTTTAGACAGCTGGTGGATGGAAAAGAAGCTCCACCTCCGCGGAAGGCTTGCGCGACGGCCAGATTCCCGGAAACGCCGCGCAAATCGTCCGCGGAGGTGGAGCTTAATAATTTCCATCCACCAGCTGTCTAAAAACTCGGAAAATAAGATGCGCACAGCTTAAGAAGTGCGCGGCTGTCGACCGTTTTGCGCTTAGGTGTGGATCTCTCTCTCTCTCTCTCTCTCTCTCTCTCTCTCCTCTAAACAATCTCTCTCTCTCTCCTCTAAACAATCTCTCTCTCTCTCTCTCTCTCTCTCTCTCTCTCTCTCTCTCTCCTCTAAACAATCTCTCTCTCTCTCTCTCTCTCTCTCCTCTAAACAATCTCTCTCTCTCTCTCTCCTCTAAACAATCTCTCTCTCTCTCTCTCTCTCTCTCTCTCTCTCTCTCTCTCTCTCCTCTAAACAATCTCTCTCTCTCTCTCTCTCTCTCTCTCTCTCTCTCTCTCTCTCCTCTAAACAATCTCTCTCTCTCTCTCTCTCTCTCTCTCCTCTAAACAATCTCTCTCTCTCTCTCTCTCTCTCTCCTCTAAACAATCTCTCTCTCTCTCTCTCTCTCTCTCTCTCTCTCTCTCTCTCTCTCTCCTCTAAACAATCTCTCTCTCTCCTCTAAACAATCTCTCTCTCTCTCTCCTCTAAACAATCTCTCTCTCTCTCTCTCTCCCTCCTCTAAACAATCTCTCTCTCTCTCTCTCTCCTCTAAACAATCTCTCGCTCTCTCTCTCTCTCTCTCAATTCAATTCAAATATACTTTATTGGCATGACAAGCATTCTTATATTGCCAAAGCATTACATACAGTGTATGAAACAAAATAATAAATTATACATATTCAGAATCAGAACAAATAATATAAACAAGACAAGGAAAAACATAAACAAAATTACATTGATCAATTGTAGTAGACTTAGCCTATAGTGTTCACCCATTGTCCCTCATTTTGTGGCAGGCTGATACATATTTTGCTGCCAACCTGGAACATTCAGCTTTTTCCCCTAATAAGTAGGGGATTGTCTGGATAGAGTCAAACTGTATCCTTGTTTTTGTTATTTCTATGAATTTAGGGTAGTATTCTTCTCTAATATGTTCATATTTTTCACATGCAGTCAAGAAGTGGAGCTCTGTCTCCACCACTCCTTGACTACAGTGAGAACACAGCCTGTCCTCTCTGGGCAGCCAGGTTTGTCTATATCGGCCTTTCTCGATCGCCAGGCTGTGCTCGCTGAGTCTGTACATTGTTAATGTTTTTCTGACTTTGTTATTAGTCACCGTGCTCAAATATTCTGCCACTGTGTATTGTCTATTTAGGGCCAGATAGCAATTAAGTTTACTTTGGGTTTTTGTTGTTTCAAGCCAATAGTTTTCGTATTTTTGTTTCTGTTGATTAATAATTTGGTTGGGTCGGATTTGTTGTGGAATGATGTCGCTGTCCTGAGGCTGGTTATTGTTGGCTGATGGTTTGTTAAGCGTCAGGACCAGCTGACTGAGGGGACTCTTCTCTATGCTCATCTCTTGGCTTTTGAGGGCTTTATAATGATAGGATTTGGGGTCACTCAGTTTTAGGTGTTTCCAAAATTTTATGGCTCTTTTTTCAATGTTAATAATTAGAGGGTATTGGCCTAATTCTGCTCTGCATGCATTGTTAGGAGTCTTCCTCTGGACCCGGAGGATTCTCTTACAAAACTCTGCATGCAGGATTTCGATTGGATGTTTTTCCCATTTTCCAAAATCATTTTTTGTGACCCCAAACTTCACTGCCATATAGTGCAATAGGTCCAATCACTGATTGGAATATTTTGAGCCAGGTCCTAATTGGGATGTCAACATGTGTTGACTTTTTGATGGCATAGAAAGCTCTCCTTGCTTTCTCTTTCAGTTCATTAATAGCCAAGTTAAACTTTCCAGTGGAACTGATCTTCAGCCCTAGGTATGTATAATTATTTGTTTGTTGGATTGTTGATGTTCCTAGGGGGAAGTTGTACTTTCGACTAGGGTGAAGTTGTACTTTCGACTCGTGGACCTTTTTTGGAATATTACTACTTTGGTTTTGTCAGGGTTAATTGTCAGGGCCCATGACTGACAAAATGTTTCAAGCAGAGCCAGGTTCTGCTGTAGACCCTCTTCTGTTGGTGACAGCAGAACCAGGTCATCTGCATAGAGGAGGAATCTGATTTCTGAGTCATGTAGAATGACACCAGGAGCAGTAGACTGTTCTAATAATTTGGCCAATTCATTAACAAAATAAAGAGGGTTGGAGAGATTGGGTTGCCCTGGGTCACTCCACGCCCTTGAGTGAAGTATGTTGTTTGTTTGTTTCCAATTGTTATTGCACATTTAGTGTTTGTATACATCGATTTAATTATGTCATATGTTTTTCCCCCCACACCACTTTCTAATAATTTATAAAATAATCCCTCATGCCAGATTGAATCAAATGCCTTTTTAAAATCAACAAAGCAGGCATACATTTTCTTATTGTTTTGGTTTACCTGTTTATCAATTAAGGTGTGGAGGGTGAAAATATGGTCTGATGTCCTGCAATTTGGCAAGAATCCAATTTGTGCTTTACTTAAGACATTGTGCTTCATAAGGAAGTTGATGAGTCTTGTGTTCAAAATACTGCAAAATACCTTCCCCAAATAGACCCTGCCCTGAAGCTGGGGTCGTCCACTGAGCGGACCCTGCCCTGAAGCTGGGGTTGTCCACTGAGCGACCCTACCCTGAAGCTGGGGTCGTCCACTGAGCGACCCTACCCTGAAGCTGGGGTCGTCCACTGAGCGACCCTGCCTACCCTGAAGCTGGGGTCGTCCACTGAGCGACCCTACCCTGAAGCTGGGGTTGTCCACTGAGCGACCCTACCCTGAAGCCGGGGTCGTCCACTGAGCGACCCTACCCCAAATAAACAACTACACTTTAGAAACGAGACCAAATAAACAACTACACTTTAGAAACAAGACCAAATAAACAACTACACTTTAGAAACAAGACCAAATAAACAACTACACTTTAGAAACAAGACCAAATAAACAACTACACTTTAGAAACAAGACCAAATAAACAACTACACTTTAGAAACAAGACCAAATAATCAACTACACTTTAGAAACAAGACCAAATAAACAACTACACTTTAGAAACAAGACCAAATAAATACACTTTAAAAACAAGACCAAAGTCGCTTATAATAAGCAGACATGGCAACTGTTCTCTTCTCTTCTGCTAGGAGATTACACAGCGCTACAGCAGCGCCCTCCAGCGGCGGTGCTCTGACATTACATATTATTTTAAGGGTAAAAATGTGCCATTTTAAAACCTTATTTGTGTCTGTCTGTGTGTGTGTGTGGGGGGGGGGGGAGGGGGGCTTCAACCAAAAATAGCAGCATGGAGGACCTGATGAATTGAACATGAAGGACCTGATGAATTGAACATGGAGGACCTGATGAATTGAACATGGAGGACCTGATGAATTGAACATGGAGGACCTGATGAATTGAACATGGAGGACCTGATGAATTGAACATGGAGGACCTGATTAATTGAACATGAAGGACCCTGATGTCACATTTAAAAAATGTGTTTTTAAAATGTATTTTTTTCTGAAAAACCTCATGTTTCTATGTCAGTGGTTCTCAATATTTCATGTCAAGGACCCCAAAAATGTTATGAAATTGGCTGCCGACCCCCATCTGCACATTTTCACGATTTTAAAAAAATAGCAGACCTACAAGTTCACAGCGCGGCACTCGCTGTGAGCTTGTAGATCTGCTATTTTTCAATAGCTAAAGTATAACATAATGCCTAAAACCTCATGTTTCTATGTCAGTGGTTCTCAATATTTCATGTCAAGGACCCCAAAAATGTTACGAAATTGACCGCCGACCCCCATCTGCACATTTTCACGATTTTGCAAAAATAGCAGATCTACAAGCTCACAGCGCGGCACTCGGTGCCGCGCTGTGAGCTTGTAGATCTGCTATTTTTCAATATCTAAAGTATAACATAATGCCTAAAACCTCATGTTTCTATGTCAGTGGTTCTCAATATTTCATGTCAAGGACCCCAAAAATGTTACGAAATTGACCGCCGACCCCCAATTGCACATTTTCAGGATTTAAAAAAAATAGCAGACCTACAAGTTCACAGCGCGCCACTCGGTGCCGCGCTGTGAGCTTGTAGATCTGCTATTTTTCAATAGCTAAAGTATAACATAATGCCTAAAACCTCATGTTTCTATGTCACTGGTTCTCAATATTTCATGTCAAGGACCCCAAAAATGTCATGAAATTGACCGCCGACCCCCATCTGCACATTTTCAGGATTTTTCAAAAATAGCAGACCTACAAGTTCACAGCGCGGCACTCAGTGCCGCGCTGTGAGCTTGTAGATCTGCTATTTTTCAATAGCTAAAGTATAACATAATGCCTAAAACCTCATGTTTCTCTCAGTGGTTCTCAGTATTTCATGTCAAGGACCCCAAAAATGTTATGAAATTGGCCACCGACCCCCATCTGCACATTTTCACGATTTTTCAAAAATAGACCTACAAGTCCACAGCGCGGCCGCGCTGTGTGATAGAGGGGTCAAGAATGAACGAAAGTTCCTGGCTGGACCCCCTGAAGGACCCCTGGACCCCCCTGAAGGACCCTTGGGGGTCCCCGGACCCCCTGGACCCCCCTGAAGGACCCCTGGGGGTCCCCAGACCTCCTGAAGGACCCCTGGGGGTCCCCGGACCCCCTGGACCCCCCTGAAGGACCCCTGGGGGTCCCCGGCCGCCGACCCCCAATTGCCGACCCCCAATTGCACATTTTCAGGATTTAAAAAAAATAGCAGACCTACAAGTTCACAGCGCGCCACTCGGTGCCGCGCTGTGAGCTTGTAGATCTGCTATTTTTCAATATCTAAAGTATAACATAATGCCTAAAACCTCATGTTTCTATGTCAGTGGTTCTCAATATTTCATGTCAAGGACCCCAAAAATGTTACGAAATTGACCGCCGACCCCCAATTGCACATTTTCAGGATTTAAAAAAAATAGCAGACCTACAAGTTCACAGCGCGCCACTCGGTGCCGCGCTGTGAGCTTGTAGATCTGCTATTTTTCAATAGCTAAAGTATAACATAATGCCTAAAACCTCATGTTTCTCTCAGTGGTTCTCAATATTTCATGTCAAGGACCCCAAAAATGTCATGAAATTGACCGCCGACCCCCATCTGCACATTTTCAGGATTTTTCAAAAATAGCAGACCTACAAGTTCACAGCGCGGCCGCGCTGTGTGATAGAGGGGTCAAGAATGAACGAAAGTTCCTGGCTGGACCCCCTGAAGGACCCCTGGACCCCCCTGAAGGACCCTTGGGGGTCCCCGGACCCCCTGGACCCCCCTGAAGGACCCCTGGGGGTCCCCAGACCTCCTGGATCCCCCTGAAGGACCCCTGGGGGTCCCCGGACCCCCTGGACCCCCCTGAAGGACCCCTGGGGGTCCCCGGCACCACCTCAGTGCATCTTGACAAACTCACCCAAACCTACATAGAAATAAATCCAGATAAACTTCTCTCATGAATAAACATTTATTTGATGTTATGGTTTCAGAAATGCTTCAGAGCATTAGGAATATAAAATGTGGATCTGCTTATGAAACTCTAGACATTTACAATGTACTTTTATACATCAATACTGTACAAGAACATTAAATACAGTATGTACAACTGGTCCATTTGTTTTTTAACAAATCTAAATCACCATAGATCAAATATCTATGTAAAATGACCCCAAAACTG
>NW_027638612.1:0-20589 GCF_951216825.1 Electrona antarctica
GGGAGCCCCTGCCGGGAGGACATGCAGTACGCTAGCACCTCCATCCGTCCCACCCAGTGGTCACCAACATGTCTGGACACAGACATTAATGTGTCCGTGTCAAAGTATCGGTCTTGTCCGTGGCAACATTTTAGATTTTCTTTGGTTTTACACACCATAATGTTATTATTTTTGATCATAACACCCACTTACTGAATGTCAAGTCTCCAGGTTTCCTTCAGAATAAGTATGACAACACCAGAGGGAGTGCAACGAACCATGTACAACCCAGATTCGGCACAAACAAGGGACTAAATTATTTTCGCTCCTATGCCACCAAAATGTGGAACGCCCTACCAACTGTCATTAAGACATGCGAATCCCTTGACTCTTTCAAAACCGCTCTCAAAGGGCACCTACGGACGGCTGCAATTCGAAACTGGCCCCTGTAAAATCGGAATCCCTCAAACACGAACGCAAGGACAACACTAGAGACGGTCGCGGCCACACAGCCAACTCAAGGTATGGCCACTGAGCCAACTTGGGGACCCAACGCAGCTCCTCCAAGGAAAACAAACAAATTAACGGAGCTGAACGTGAATCCCCCCCACCGCCCACCCCTTTTTCCCCTCACTGTATATGTTTCTTTTCCCTTTTTACCTCCTTTATGATGAATTCCTGTTCTGTCTATAGAAGTGTCTATTTGTACGTCTCTAAATGTTTTGATGATTTGAACATGGTGGACCCTATTGGAAACAAGTGTAATGCTTAATTGGGTCGTCCACTCAGTTAACAGCCTTTGTATTGAGTTTGTGCTTGAAATGTACTGTAATTCTGCACACTGTTAATAAATTCTTCAATCAATCAATCAATCAAACACTATGGGCAGATTAGGAGTCCACTAATACTAGTGGCTCTCAAATGTTTTATTCGCACAGAGCCCCCCTTAACCCCCTTACGGGTCCATTTGGTTCCATTTGAACACTCACAGAGTTACAGACCTGTTATGTTCATTCAGGGTTATCTATTTATGTGTTTTATGGTAATATTATTGTCCGCTCATTTTGTATGTCCGTGGCAAAAATGGAATGCGATGAGCCCTGGTCCCACTCCTCCCGCCCCGACACTCCCTGCATGCTGACAGGTGCCGCCCACAGCCTGTGGGAGTTTGTGTGGTGACAAATATCACCCTCCCGGCCTGGTTTCCCTCCCCCTGAACACGGGCCAATATAGGCGCTATGCACACGTCACGTATACGCCATTTTGGAAATAATTCCGGGCCTCTTCCGACTTCCTTCCCAGGTGTTACCGATGATACTAAATAAGGCTCTGTTCCATTTATTGTGCAGTGGTTTTTAATGTCAAGGTCCGGATCCCCGTAACTCTGAGAGTGTACTAATGGAACCCAATCATTCCATTGTGTACGGTCTCAGAGTTACACACCCGTACGGGGCATTTGCTACGGTCCTTGTGACAGAATATTTGGCTCTACAACCCAGATATTCTCAGCGATGCCTGGCTTTACAACCCAGACATCGTTGTGTCTGTGGTTTAAAACACTAGTATGAATCAAAGACTATAATTTGATTCACTACTCCACTATGTCAGATTCAGTAGTATACAAAAAATCACACCTGTGTGAACTGAGTGGTGCAACTCCGTGTGGGGGTCCCCGGTGGGTCCCCGGTTCCGGTGAGCTGCCCCGCGTCCGAAACGGTCGAGAAATGACAGAGTTACTGTGTGGGGGAATTAGCATTTAGCAGACACCTCTCCCTCTCCCCCCCCCCCCTCTCTCTCTCTCTGTAATAAGCAGGCAACAGTGCAACACTATCTCTCTCTCTGTGTTTCTAGCACAACAGCGCCACATTTGCCCCTACTGGTACTCTAAACATAGGGATGGACATAGGGACAGGTACGTGGACATAGGGACATTGCTGTTCCTTGGAGTGGTTGCACCACTCAAAAACTTCTGGCTGTGTGGGTGAGTTTAGTGAATGATAAGGGTACAAACGGTTACAGGGCAACAGCAGTAGCAGCGCATTGATACGACGTCAAACTGGTGATTTTTGTCCCAGCCCGCACCACAGACCAATCAGACGCCTCGGGTCGATTCTCAGTTTTGGCATGTCCCGCCCTATACCTTGGAGATATGAGGCTTTCCAGACTGAGTAGTGAAGTGACAAAACAAATCACAGAACGCAGCGAGTCAGGCTGGAAACCTGGCTACGCACATAGAGACATGTCTTGGAATAAAATCCCTTAATTTGTGTGGGAGCGTCATGGATGTGCGGGCAGAGAGGAGGTCTCTTTGTCCTGGAAACACCAATTTTATATCTTGTGTCCTCTACCATTAAATAAATAAATAAATAAAAATAAGAAAATAGTAGATCTGCTACCTCTTTCAAACCTACTCTGGAATTGCTGCTGCTTGAGATCAGATGCGTTTCCTGCAGTATAGTTTAAAAACTGATCAATAAAACATCCGTTTGCAAAGTTTGCATAACCCATGTGCCTCTATATAGACAGACAAACACAACATAACCCATGTGCCTCTATACAGACAGACAGACACAACATAACCCATGTGCCTCTATACAGACAGACAGACAGACACAACATAACCCATGTGCCTCTATACAGACAGACAGACACAACATAACCCATGTGCCTCTATACAGACAGACAGACAGACACAACATAACCCATATGCCTCTATACAGACAGACAGACACAACATAACCCATGTGCCTCTATACAGACAGACAGACACAACATAAACCATGTGCCTATATACAGACAGACAGACAGACACAACATAACCCATATGCCTCTATACAGACAGACAGACACAACATAACCCATGTGCCTCTATACAGACAGACAGACACAACATAAACCATGTGCCTATATACAGACAGACAGACAGACACAACATAACCCATGTGCCTCTATACAGACAGACACAACATAACCCATGTGCCTCTATACAGACAGACAGACAGACACAACATAACCCATGTGCCTCTATACAGACAGACGGACACAACATAACCCATGTGCCTCTATACAGACAGACAGACACAACATATCCCATGTGCCTCTATACAGACAGACAGACAGACAGACACAACATAACCCATGTGCCTCTATACAGACAGACAGACAAACACAACATAACCCATGTGCCTCTATACAGACAGACAGACACAACATAACCCATGTGCCTCTATACAGACAGACAGACAGACACAACATAACCCATGTGTCTCTATACAGACAGACAGACAGACACAACATAACCCATGTGTCTCTATACAGACAGACAGACACAACATAACCCATGTGTCTCTATACAGACAGACAGACAGACACAACATAACCCATGTGTCTCTATACAGACAGACAGACACAACATAACCCATGTGCCTCTATACAGACAGACAGACAGACACAACATAACCCATGTGTCTCTATACAGACAGACAGACACAACATAACCCATGTGCCTCTATACAGACAGACAGACAGACACAACATAACCCATGTGCCTCTATACAGACAGACAGACACAACATAACCCATGTGCCTCTATACAGACAGACAGACACAACATAACCCATGTGCCTCTATACAGACAGACGGACACAACATAGCCCATGTGCCTCTATACAGACAGACAGACACAACATAACCCATGTGTCTCTATACAGACAGACAGACACAACATAACCCATGTGCCTCTATACAGACAGACAGACAGACACAACATAACCCATGTGCCTCTATACAGACAGACAGACAGACAGACACAACATAACCCATGTGTCTCTATACAGACAGACAGACAGACACAACATAACCCATGTGTCTCTATACAGACAGACAGACACAACATAACCCATGTGCCTCTATACAGACAGACAGACAGACACAACATAACCCATGTGTCTCTATACAGACAGACAGACACAACATAACCCATGTGCCTCTATACAGACAGACAGACAGACACAACATAACCCATGTGCCTCTATACAGACAGACAGACACAACATAACCCATGTGCCTCTATACAGACAGACAGACACAACATAACCCATGTGCCTCTATACAGACAGACGGACACAACATAGCCCATGTGCCTCTATACAGACAGACAGACACAACATAACCCATGTGTCTCTATACAGACAGACAGACACAACATAACCCATGTGCCTCTATACAGACAGACAGACAGACACAACATAACCCATGTGCCTCTATACAGACAGACAGACAGACAGACACAACATAACCCATGTGTCTCTATACAGACAGACAGACAGACACAACATAACCCATGTGTCTCTATACAGACAGACAGACACAACATAACCCATGTGCCTCTATACAGACAGACAGACAGACACAACATAACCCATGTGTCTCTATACAGACAGACAGACACAACATAACCCATGTGCCTCTATACAGACAGACAGACAGACACAACATAACCCATGTGCCTCTATACAGACAGACAGACACAACATAACCCATGTGCCTCTATACAGACAGACAGACACAACATAACCCATGTGCCTCTATACAGACAGACAGACACAACATAACCCATGTGCCTCTATACAGACAGACAGACAGACACAACATAACCCATGTGTCTCTATACAGACAGACAGACAGACACAACATAACCCATGTGCCTCTATACAGACAGACAGACAGACACAACATAACCCATGTGTCTATACAGACAGACAAACACAACATAACCCATGTGCCTCTATACAGACAGACAGACACAACATAACCCATGTGCCTCTATACAGACAGACACAACATAACCCATGTGCCTCTATACAGACAGACAGACACAACATAACCCATGTGCCTCTATACAGACAGACAGACAGACACAACATAACCCATGTGTCTATACAGACAGACAAACACAACATAACCCATGTGCCTCTATACAGACAGACACAACATAACCCATGTGCCTCTATACAGACAGACAGACACAACATAACCCATGTGCCTCTATACAGACAGACAGACAGACACAACATAACCCATGTGCCTCTATACAGACAGACATACAGACACAACATAACCCATGTGCCTCTATACAGACAGACAAACACAACATAGCCCATGTGCCTCTATACAGACAGACAGACAGACACAACATAACCCATGTGCGTCTATACAGACAGACAGACACAACATAACCCATGTGCGTCTATACAGACAGACAGACAAACACAACATAACCCATGTGCGTCTATACAGACAGACAGACACAACACAACATAACCCATGTGCCTCTATATAGACAGACATACAGACACAACATAACCCATGTGCCTCTATACAGACAGACAGACAGACAGACACAACATAACCCATGTGCCTCTATACAGACAGACATACAGACACAACATAACCCATGTGCCTCTATACAGACAGACAGACAGACAGACACAACATAACCCATGTGCCTCTATACAGACAGACAGACACAACATAACCCATGTGCCTCTATACAGACAGACAGACAGACACAACATAACCCATGTGCCTCTATACAGACAGACAGACAGACACAACATAACCCATGTGCCTCTATACAGACAGACAGACACAACATAACCCATGTGCCTCTATACAGACAGACAGACACAACATATCCCATGTGCCTCTATACAGACAGACAGACACAACATAACCCATGTGCCTCTATACAGACAGACAGACACAACATAACCCATGTGCCTCTATACAGACAGACAGACACAACATATCCCATGTGCCTCTATACAGACAGACAGACACAACATAACCCATGTGCCTCTATACAGACAGACAGACACAACATATCCCATGTGCCTCTATACAGACAGACAGACACAACATAACCCATGTGCCTCTATACAGACAGACAGACACAACATAACCCATGTGCCTCTATACAGACAGACAGACACAACATAACCCATGTGCCTCTATACAGACAGACAGACACAACATATCCCATGTGCCTCTATACAGACAGACAGACACAACATAACCCATGTGCCTCTATACAGACAGACAGACACAACATAACCCATGTGCCTCTATACAGACAGACAGACACAACATATCCCATGTGCCTCTATACAGACAGACAGACACAACATATCCCATGTGCCTCTATACAGACAGACAGACAGACACAACATAACCCATGTGCCTCTATACAGACAGACAGACACAACATAACCCATGTGCCTCTATACAGACAGACAGACACAACATAACCCATGTGCCTCTATACAGACAGACAGACACAACATATCCCATGTGCCTCTATACAGACAGACAGACACAACATAACCCATGTGCCTCTATACAGACAGACAGACAGACACAACATAACCCATGTGCCTCTATACAGACAGACAGACAGACACAACATAACCCATGTGCCTCTATACAGACAGACAAACACAACATAGCCCATGTGCCTCTATACAGACAGACAGACAGACAGACACAACATAACCCATGTGCCTCTATACAGACAGACAGACACAACACAACCCATGTGCCTCTATACAGACAGACAGACACAACATAACCCATGTGCCTCTATACAGACAGACAGACAGACACAACATAACCCATGTGCCTCTATACAGACAGACAGACAGACACAACATAACCCATGTGCCTCTATACAGACAGACAGACACAACATATCCCATGTGCCTCTATACAGACAGACAGACACAACATATCCCATGTGCCTCTATACAGACAGACAGACAGACACAACATAACCCATGTGCCTCTATACAGACAGACAGACACAACATAACCCATGTGCCTCTATATAGACAGACACAACATAACCCATATGCCTATACAGACAGACAGACAGACACAACATAACCCATGTGCCTCTATACAGACAGACAGACACAACATAACCCATATGCCTCTATACAGACAGACAGACACAACATAACCCATGTGCCTCTATACAGACAGACAGACACAACATAACCCATGTGCCTCTATACAGACAGACAGACAGACACAACATAACCCATGTGCCTCTATACAGACAGACAGACAGACACAACATAACCCATGTGCCTCTATACAGACAGACAAACACACACAACATCGGAGGCTTAGTGCAAATTTTTTAGGAGAATAGTGCACTTGCGGATAAAAGCGACAATTTTTGTATGAGGTTTCTTTAGGACATGCTAAAGGATTTTAGCCTAGGAGCCCTTGTCAAATATCTATTTTAAATATCAAATTGCAAGACTATCAATATTAATGAAATATGTGAAAATCCGCCTAGTATTTTTCAGACTATATACATCATAAAATGATCAGATTACTTCCAAATGTGATAAAGTTGAGTTAAGTTGAGTTGAGTCACAGAACATGAAATATCATCAATAACACCTGTGCCTCTATAAAACACAACAAATTGACAGATTAACACACATTATAACACCTCACCTACTTGATGCGGGTGACATTCCTGTTGAATCCAGGCACACCAGTGTTGTGCCAGAGGTGTGCACAGATAAGGTGTAACCGATGCTTTGTTTATGAATTAATGTGTGTCAACAGCTAAACATAACATGTTAATTGCACTGTGAAATATATGTTACCTCCGGTCGGAGTGTGCAGAAAGCACAAGAGGCCTTTATGATTTGCCACGGTGGGATTGGTGAAATTTCCACAGAGACATTCAGGATCTATTTGAACGCGGCTGATTTGAGTCGATTAACAAAAGCTTTTTTTTTAATACGGTATTAAGTATAATTAGTAGCCTTCATAAAAGCCAGACAATCAAGTACGGACTGGTCCCAGTGAAGAAAAATAATGTTAAACTTAGTGTTAATCTGGATATAAATATAGTTTATGAAATATAACAAACCTTTTATCGTTCCCTTTATGGCCAAAGAAATCTAAATAAACGGTCAAAACGTCAACTAACAAAAGTCACTCAGATTGCTGTGGACGTGTTTGACCACGCCCGCCCAGACCTCACCTCCGGACGGTATCCGTGGCGACCGTGGTAACCTTGGTGATAGATACGCTAGGAGATATACGCTACGGCTGCAGTCAGTGGGCGTCGCCGGGGCGTGATATGAAAGCAGAGCAGTGTGAGAGAGAGAGAGAGAGAGAGAGAGAGAGAGAGAGAGAGAGAGAGAGAGAGAGAGAGAGAGAGAGAGAGAGAGAGAGAGAGAGAGGAGAGAGAGAGAGAGAGAGAGAGAGAGAGAGAGAGAGAGAGAGAGAGAGAGAGAGAGAGAGAGAGAGAGAGAGAGAGAGAGAGAGAGAGAGAGAGAGAGAGAGATCCAGGTAACAAAGCCTCTGACAGAACCTTAATTTTGATGTTTGCTTTGATGAAGGCATTGCTACACAGTAGTACGCACGTGCACGCGTGCAGGAGAGAGGGGGATCCGGATAGACAGAGGGAAAGCTGATGTATGGTTAGGTGGAGTCTGATATTTCCCTCACGTGAACTCAGCCAATAGAACACAGTAAAATCACCCATGTTCATTTCACTCCGAGAGTACGGGTCCATTTGTACACTCTCTGAGTTCCATCAGACACATGGTCTCACTACAGTACAGTACAGTACTATGTATAGACCAAGACAACACAGAGTTCCATCAGACACATGGTCTCACTACAGTACAGTACAGTACTATGTATAGACCAAGACAACACAGAGTTCCATCAGACACATGGTCTCACTACAGTACATTATGTAGACCAAGACAACACAGAGTTCCATCAGACACATGGTCTCATTACATTACAGTACAGTACTATGTATAGACCAAGACAACACAGAGTTCCATCAGACACATGGTCTCACTACAGTACAGTATGTAGACCAAGACAACACAGAGTTCCATCAGACACATGGTCTCACTACAGTACAGTATGTAGACCAAGACAACACAGACAAACAGTAGCTCTTCAACCATCAGTGAAGCAGTTTGTATTACCCATATTAATCTCCCCTGACAGATTCAGCTCTCCACAGCTGAGTCTGTCGGCAACTCCCGTTACTATGTGTAGAGTTTATAGGGATGTTATTTTAATAGTTAATCGATTAACCGATCTTTAAGAAATTCTTCAATTAAACGTAACGGTTAACAATTAATTGAAAATACTGCTGTTCTATCATTGGGCGGTTTTCTGAATGTACACTCTCAGAGTTAAATTAACATTGATTTTACAATATAAATTGGGGTCTCAGAGATAGAAAGGCCATTAAATGTGAGTCCGTAGCCTGTTGCATATCAAACTGGGGGGTCCTTGAAATGAAAATAGTTGAAAATCAGTGCTAGAGCTGTAAGAAATCTTCTCTTATGGGGGGTCCCTCCTGGCATATATTTTCTAATTGGGGGTCCGCGGGCTAATGAGTGTCATTTTGGGGGTCCTTGGCATGAAAAGGTTTAGCAACCAACGGATGCACCCAATGCGTCCCGCCGCGCCCCTCATGAGCACACCTGGAGCAGACCTGCCGTTGATCCAGCCACCCGCTCCCTGTCTGAAGGGGCCTTTTAGGCAGTGTTGATTTCGTCGACTACCTTTTTCCACTGACTAAAACCAAATGGAAACGAAATAAAAACTAAGCTATGATGCCTAAAAACTAAGACTAAATATACTGACAATTTTGTCAACAAATAAAAACTAGACTAAAATGTTAGGAAGGGACTAGTGGACAAGAGATCCAGTATAAGTCATTTTACAATTAGTTGCATGCTGAAAATCTACAAGCCCGCAAACGCGTCGCATCGGCTATTTTCAGCAATAGCTTGATGCCGTCTTTACGACGGCATCAAGGCCCGCCAAAATACATTTTGTTCGACTAAATCAACTGTAGATTTAGTCAACTATACAATCTTATGATATTTAGTCGAGTAATACTAGACTAGCACTAAAACATTCCAGGTGACTAAAACTAAATGAAAACTATTCAAGAGTTCTATGACTAAAACTAAAATCAAAATTTGCTGCCAAAAACACCACTGCTTGTGGGAGTGTGTGAGGCCATGGTGAAAACACCACTGCTTGTGGGAGTGTGTGAGGCCATGGTGAAAACACCACTGCTTGTGGGAGTGTGGGAGGCCATGGTGAAAACACCACTGCTTGTGGGAGTGTGGGAGGCCATGGTGAAAACACCACTGCTTGTGGGAGTGTGTGAGGCCATGGTGAAAACACCACTGCTTGTGGGAGTGTGTGAGGCCATGGTGAAAACACCACTGCTTGTGGGAGTGTGTGAGGCCATGGTGAAAACACCACTGCTTGTGGGAGTGTGGGAGGCCATGGTGAAAACACCACTGCTTGTGGGAGTGTGGGAGGCCATGGTGAAAACACCACTGCTTGTGGGAGTGTGTGAGGCCATGGTGAAAACACCACTGCTTGTGGGAGTGTGTGAGGCCATGGTGAAAACACCACTGCTTGTGGGAGTGTGTGAGGCCATGGTGAAAACACCACTGCTTGTGGGAGTGTGTGAGGCCATGGTGAAAACACCACTGCTTGTGGGAGTGTGGGAGGCCATGGTGAAAACACCACTGCTTGTGGGAGTGTGGGAGGCCATGGTGAAAACACCACTGCTTGTGGGAGTGTGGGAGGCCATGGTGAAAACACCAGTGCTTGTGGGAGTGTGGGAGGCCATGGTGAAAACACCAGTGCTTGTGGGAGTGTGGGAGGCCATGGTGAAAACACCACTGCTTGTGGGAGTGTGGGAGGCCATGGTGAAAACACCACTGCTTGTGGGAGTGTGGGAGGCCATGGTGAAAACACCACTGCTTGTGGGAGTGTGTGAGGCCATGGTGAAAACACCACTGCTTGTGGGAGTGTGTGAGGCCATGGTGAAAACACCACTGCTTGTGGGAGTGTGTGAGGCCATGGTGAAAACACCACTGCTTGTGGGAGTGTGGGAGGCCATGGTGAAAACACCACTGCTTGTGGGAGTGTGTGAGGCCATGGTGAAAACACCACTGCTTGTGGGAGTGTGTGAGGCCATGGTGAAAACACCACTGCTTGTGGGAGTGTGTGAGGCCATGGTGAAAACACCACTGCTTGTGGGAGTGTGGGAGGCCATGGTGAAAACACCACTGCTTGTGGGAGTGTGGGAGGCCATGGTGAAAACACCACTGCTTGTGGGAGTGTGGGAGGCCATGGTGAAAACACCAGTGCTTGTGGGAGTGTGGGAGGCCATGGTGAAAACACCAGTGCTTGTGGGAGTGTGGGAGGCCATGGTGAAAACACCACTGCTTGTGGGAGTGTGTGAGGCCATGGTGAAAACACCACTGCTTGTGGGAGTGTGGGAGGCCATGGTGAAAACACCAGTGCTTGTGGGAGTGTGTGAGGCCATGGTGAAAACACCACTGCTTGTGGAAGTGTGTGAGGCCATGGTGAAAACACCACTGCTTGTGGGAGTGTGTGAGGCCATGGTGAAAACACCACTGCTTGTGGGAGTGTGGGAGGCCATGGTGAAAACACCAGTGCTTGTGGGAGTGTGTGAGGCCATGGTGAAAACACCACTGCTTGTGGAAGTGTGTGAGGCCATGGTGAAAACACCACTGCTTGTGGGAGTGTGTGAGGCCATGGTGAAAACACCACTGCTTGTGGGAGTGTGTGAGGCCATGGGCCATGGTGCCGTCACCCTCACTGGGTGATGAATGGCCGGCTAATTGTGCTTCATCCACACTTATCATATCACCTCAGCAACAACATCCACACCTCCCCCAAGCAGCATGGGAGTTAGTGCCCATTAGCCAGGCTATTAGGCCCACAGAATAAGGTGTAAGCTAATCAATAGGGAAATTTGCATCAAGTTGTGTATATGCATTCCGTATACAACACAGAGTTTAAATTGATTGTGCTTGCACGGCAAGGGGCATGATGTTTTGCATATGTATGCATTATGTTTTGTAAGGCCTTTTTTAGTACGATACTTGGCCCGTGTGTGTGTGTGTGTGTGTGTGTGTGTGTGTGTGTGTGTGTGTGTGTGTGTGTGTGTGTGTGTGTGTGTGTGTGTGTGTGTGTGTGTGTGTGTGTGTGTGTGTGTGTGTGTGCGCGTGCGCGCGTCCACTGCCGTCCAGAGCTAAACCACTGGACCTATCAGCACCAAGCTTTGTATGCACACTGTCAGTTGGCCAAAGAAGTGCATTATAATATAACTAGAGCGGTGCCCGTTGGGCACTGGCCTACTTGGAACGATGCAAGTTGGATGCAAGGGTGATTACTACTAATCACCCTGAACTTAATACAGACCCTGTACTTAGTACACAAATTAATAAATTGACCCAAAAGTGACAACAAAACAAGTATTGCCTTACTTACGGTATTGAAAGTATTCCAAGTTGGCCCTGCAGAGGCAACAAGTCGCCTCGGAAACATGGAAGTGAGTGTTGATCAAATGGAATACATTTTGGGGGTAGAGCATTCATTGTCTGTTTCTCACTTCAAATGTTTTCAAAAACATTCTTGAAAGCATGTCGTTTAGTTAAATCGTTTTGTCACCGCTCACACAACGCATCTCTCTGTTTTTACTAACCACCATTTCGGTGGTCACCCCTTCACTAAAAACTGAACCTTGAATAGGCCTTTAACCGGCCACGCATGTGTCGGACTGTTGCTTGTCGGACAACAGACGGCTCGTCTGCAATATGGTCTGACTCTCATGGAAGACAGACGTCAGGCAGTGCTGTGGGGGCTTGGTCTATTAGCAGGCCTCAGAGGAGACTGTGGGGGCTTGGTCTATTAGCAGGCCTCAGTGGAGACTGTGGGGGCTATAAGGTCTATTAGCAGGCCTCAGTGGAGACTGTGGGGGCTATAAGGTCTATAAGCAGGCCTCAGAGGAGACTGTGGGGGCTATAAGGTCTATTAGCAGGCCTCAGAGGAGACTGTGGGGGCTATAAGGTCTATTAGCAGGCCTCAGAGGAGACTGTGGGGGCTATAAGGTCTATAAGCAGGCCTCAGAGGAGACTGTGGGGGCTGTAAGGTCTATTAGTAGGCCTCAGTGGAGACTGTGGGGGCTATAAGGTCTATATGCAGGCCTCAGAGGAGACTGTGGGGGCTATAAGGTCTATATGCAGGCCTCAGAGGAGACTGTGGGGGTTATAAGGTCTATATGCAGGCCTCAGTGGAGACTGTGGGGGCTATAAGGTCTATATGCAGGCCTCAGTGGAGACTGTGGGAGCTATAAGGTCTATTAGCAGGCCTCAGAGGAGACTGTGGGGGCTATAAGGTCTATATGCAGGCCTCAGTGGAGACTGTGGGGGCTATAAGGTCTATATGCAGGCCTCAGAGGAGACTGTGGGGGCTATAAGGTCTATATGCAGGCCTCAGGGGAGACTGTGGGGGCTATAAGGTCTATATGCAGGCCTCAGGGGAGACTGTGGGGGCTATAAGGTCTATTAGCAGGCCTCAGGGGAGACTGTGGGGGCTATAAGGTCTATTAGCAGGCCTCAGAGGAGACTGTGGGGGCTATAAGGTCTATATGCAGGCCTCAGGGGAGACTGTGGGGGCTTGGTCTATTAGCAGGCCTCAGTGGAGACTGTGGGGGCTTGGTCTATAAGCAGGCCTCAGGGGAGACTGTGGGGGCTTGGTCTATATGCAGGCCTCAGAGGAGACTGTGGGGATTGGTCTATATGCAGGCCCCAGAGGAGACTGTGGGGGCTATAAGGCCTATTAGCAGGCCTCAGAGGAGACTGTGCGCATGCAGTTTGCAGGCAGAAGCTTGCAGCTTCCCAGAGAGGGTTGAGGTGGAGGCCGGACGATGTTCAACTCATCTGTTTGTTGAACACCAGAGACACTATCTTGGCCTGGTCTCCCTTCATCAACACATTAGAACACCAGAGAGACTATCTTGGCCCATGGTCTCCCTTCATCAACACATTAGAACACCAGAGAGACTATCTTGGCCTGGTCTCCCTTCATCAACACATTAGAACACCAGAGAGACTATCTTGGCCTGGTCTCCCTTCATCAACACATTAGAACACCAGAGAGACTATCTTGGCCCATGGTCTCCCTTCATCAACACATTAGAACACCAGAGAGACTATCTTGGCCTGGTCTCCCTTCATCAACACATTAGAACACCAGAGAGACTATCTTGGCCCATGGTCTCCCTTCATCAACACATTAGAACACCAGAGAGACTATCTTGGCCCATGGTCTCCCTTCATCAACACATTAGTAAAACATGCTGCGGCTAGCAGTTCTGCTTCGAAGTACTACAAACTGCTTTGAGGTGGAGGGGAGGAGGAAAAGGGAGGGGCTTTGAAGAATATTGAGACTATGCAATTACCAAATATACTATTTGGTAATATTTGGAATTTGTCAATGTCGCATCAGTTTAACCCGAGTTAAGCTCACAGCGCGTCTCAACAGTCTGCTATTTTTGTTGGATGTCCCCCCCCAGAATAGGAATGCTGGCGTTAAAAGTGGTGAAAGTGAAATTAAATGGGTTGAGAATCACTGCTAGAGCCGTCAAAATCTTCTCTCATGGGGGTCCCTGGCATATCTCTTCAAATGGGGGTTCGCGGGTTAATTAGTGTCAATTTGAGGGTCCTTGACATGAAAAGGTTTTGGAACCACTGGTCTATGGGGACGATTTCAGTGTAATATGTACAGATTTTGGGCTTTTTTCTAGTAGTGAATACATACACGGAATTGCCAATCTGTGTTATTTCACCGTGTTTGGGTGAGACCGGGTTGCTACTCTGCTCCAACCTCTCTCTATCGTTCCCCTTCTCTCTCTCTCTCTCCCTCCCACCAGAGAGTCGGGTCATTACCAGACTCCCCCCCCCCCGCCCCCCAGGTTTCTCATAATCAAATATTTGACCTAATGAAGGTATTTCATTACTGTGGTTGTGCAGCTTTGGACTGCTACTGCTTTTCATTTATCCCTGCCATTTATCACTCAGCTGACAGCAAGGGTGAGCACTACTTTGTCTGCGTGCATGACGTGCAAAACTGTGAGAATATGCCTGTGTGTGTCTTGTATGTGTATCGTAGCCCCTCTGATGCAGTGTGCAGGACAAGGCAAGTAATGCTGATTTGTCGTTAGTTGCGGTGGGGGTGGGGCTGTCCGTATTGATACGGTAGCAAAAATAGCAGGGGTCCCTCGATGGGACTTCTGTGCACACACACATGAACGCACGCACACACAGTCACACACACATAATTCCCATTCAGTTTTGAAAATACTCAAATAAAAATGTTGAGCATGATGATGAATGACGGAAAATACACTTTTGGTACAAGAATGGAATTGTGCGAGATTGTGTTCTTTCCCCGTTCCATCGTGTGTGTTGGAGATAAGAAGGATCGTGGGGTGCATGTCTTTGGTCCGACGTACTACAGTTCGACATGCAATAGTCCGACACCCTACCCTAACCCTAAACGCATGCGGAAGCCACGGGTGAATCTTAACGGCCATGCATGTGTCTTGACGGCCATGCATGTGTCTTAGCCACGCATGGTGGACTGTTAGTACGTCGGACCAACGCATGCACCCCAGGAGCATCGAGGTGATGTGTATGTGTATGTGTGTGTGTGTGTGTGTGTGTGTGTATGTCGGACCAACGCATGCACCCCAGGAGCATCGAGGTGACTAGATGGACGGGTCATTGGGGAGAAGACCTGGTCCAGACATGAGACACAGACTCATTACGTTCCTGTTCCTGCTATCCAACATCCCATCTCCATCTCTCTAGACAAGACCCACATGCCTGACGCCAGGGCTCCACTGGACGCGTTGCGTCTCCGTCGCGTGCGTCAAAAAACGCAACGGTTCAATTTGAATGCACGCGTCGCGTCTCCGTCAACGCAACGCAACGCGGGCAGTGGAGCCACCCTTCATTGATTAAAAAGGGAACATTCCCTGACGGTGACGGAGACGCGACACTGACGCGACGCTGACGCGCCCGGTGGAGCCCGGCCGTGAGGCTGGCAGTGCCTCTGTCGTTCCATAATGTGTCTATTGATCCCAACAAGGGTTAAATAAGTGTGGGGAATTTCCTATCGCCATGGCAGTCCGATCCCCGAGTGCCAAAATATCCTCCATAATGCCAGCAACAGGGTACCGACGCAGCAGCAGTAGTGTGTTAGGCGCTCTTTCGTTCCGGCAGCCATTCCGATATTAATCAATAATTGGGTTGTTTAATGTAGTTTTTAGTTAAATGTAAATTTACTTTAGTGACCTTTTCTAGTTATGTGTGTCCCGTCGTGTATACTATAGGCCTTATGTTTTCCTATGTGGCTGCTTGACAAATTGTTGAATTTACAAATTATAATAATTGTCACCTGTTGACTATGTCATGCCCAAAAGTTAAGGATGTAAACGATTATTTTATTTAATGGTCAATTATCAACTAAGTGTATAACCGATTAAATGGATTAGTTCAACTTGCTGTAGCACATCTATGTTGCAGTTTAACAGGATGTCAGTCAGAGGTGTCAATAGAGTATGGATGGACATGCCTTGGCTGATGAATTGAACATTGTGGACCCTATTGGAAACAAGTGTAATGCTTAATTGGGTCGTCCACTCACAGTTAACAGCCTTTGTATTGAGTTTGTGCTTGAAATGTACTGTAATTCTGCAAACTGTTAATACATTTTTCAATCAATCAAAAAAAAAAACAGGGGGGGAAAATAAATGTACTTTTAAAAATAAACCCATGAATGTCTCTTTGTCTCTGGAATGAATGAATTTGTATGGAAACATTGGAACTGGATGGAAATGGACAGCATGGCAACATTTGGACTCTATGTTGTTGCCCCCCCTCTATGACTCTGATTGACAGGCAGCCACAGCTGGATACGTATTGAGTGACAGGCGGCTCACAGTGACAGCGCTTCACAGCTATCGGAAGCGGTGAGAAATACGATTGCATTGCAGGTTCCTTTTCTGTGTTGTCGGCGTATTGTTTGAACACAGTTGGAAGTGCTGCTGCTTGTCCATTGGGAACTATTGTTAGTGTGTGTGTGTGTGTGTGTGTGTGTGTGTGTGTGTGTGTGTGTGTGTGTGTGTGTGTGTGTGTGTGTGTGTGTGTGTGTGTGTGTGTGTGTGTGTGTGTGTGTGTGTGTGTGTGTGTGTGTGTGTGTGTGTGTGTGTGTGTGTGTGTGTGTGAACTTATTTTGCTTGTCAGTGATATCTCATAATGTATATAGTCTTGCGTAGTCAGACAACTATTCCACACTCTCTGAATGCTATCCAGAACTACTCTACAACTCCCGAAATCCGGTTAAGGAAGCAAGCTATTAACCCATTCTGGACGGGAACCCCTTTTGGTGTTTTAACTAAGCATTATGTTACAGTTTAGCTATTGAAAAATAGCAGATCTACAAGCTCATAGTGCGCCACCGAGTGGCGCACTACGAGCTTGTAGGTCTGCTATTTTTGAAAAATCATGAAAATGCGGCACACATCTTTGAATATATATTCTTTCAGAACGAACGTTTTTCTTATTTTGATGTCAGGCCTAAATGGGTTAATTATATGCTTAGATGATTTCAATTAAAATTAAGGATAAATATGCACGACTGTAAGGACGAAACGGAAGTGGGGATCGAGGAGGCTTCACTTCCGCTTTATATTTCACTCATGATCAGAGCGTCCGTCACTCCAGAGAGTCCAGACTGTATGTGACGGGAGCGTTTGAAGACTGCGAGAGGCAACAGTCTAGCCACGCGAGACTACAAAATGTATAACGCTAAACGCTATCCTTTCCTTGACACATTGAGAGTTCTCCATGGTGATGGCAGAAGATTCTCGTACATATGGAGCTGTTAAAGCATGGTACTGATGCTAGTACATATGGAGCTGTTAAAGCATGGTACTGATGCTAGTACATATGGAGCTGTTAAACCATGGTACATATGGAGCTGTTAAAGCTTGGTACTGATGCTAGTACATATGGAGCTGTTAAACCATGGTACATATGGAGCTGTTAAAGCATGGTACTGATGCTAGTACATATGGAGCTGTTAAACCATGGTACTGATGCTAGTACATATGGAGCTGTTAAAGCATGGTACTGATGCTAGTACATATGGAGCTGTTAAAGCATGGTACTGATGCTAGTACATATGGAGCTGTTAAAGCATGGTACTGATGCTAGTACATATGGAGCTGTTAAAGCATGGTACTGATGCTAGTACATATGGAGCTGTTAATGCATGGTACTGATGCTAGTACATATGGAGCTGTTAAAGCATGGTACTGATGCTAGTACATATGGAGCTGTTAAAGCCTGGTACTGATGCTAGTACATATGGAGCTGTTAATGCATGGTACTGATGCTAGTACATATGGAGCTGTTAAAGCATGGTACTGATGCTAGTACATATGGAGCTGTTAAAGCATGGTACTGATGCTAGTACATATGGAGCTGTTAAAGCTTGGTACTGATGCTAGTACATATGGAGCTGTTAAAGCATGGTACATATGGAGCTGTTAAAGCATGGTACTGATGCTAGTACATATGGAGCTGTTAAAGCATGGTACTGATGCTAGTACATATGGAGCTGTTAAAGCCTGGTACTGATGCTAGTACATATGGAGCTGTTAAAGCATGGTACTGATGCTAGTACATATGGAGCTGTTAAACCATGGTACTGATGCTAGTACATATGGAGCTGTTAAAGCATGGTACATATGGAGCTGTTAAAGCATGGTACTGATGCTAGTACATATGGAGCTGTTAAAGCCTGGTACTGATGCTAGTACATATGGAGCTGTTAAAGTATGGTACTGATGCTAGTACATATGGAGCTGTTAAAGTATGGTACTGATGCTAGTACATATGGAGCTGTTAAAGCCTGGTACTGATGCTAGTACATATGGAGCTGTTAAAGCTTGGTACTGATGCTAGTACATATGGAGCTGTTAAAGCATGGTACTGATGCTAGTACATATGGAGCTGTTAAAGCATGGTACTGATGCTAGTACATATGGAGCTGTTAAAGCATGGTACTGATGCTAGTACATATGGAGCTGTTAAAGCATGGTACTGATGCTAGTACATATGGAGCTGTTAAAGCTTGGTACTGATGCTAGTACATATGGAGCTGTTAAACCATGGTACTGATGCTAGTACATATGGAGCTGTTAAAGCATGGTACTGATGCTAGTACATATGGAGCTGTTAAAGCTTGGTACTGATGCTAGTACATATGGAGCTGTTAAAGCATGGTACTGATGCTAGTACATATGGAGCTGTTAAAGCATGGTACTGATGCTAGTACATATGGAGCTGTTAAAGCTTGGTACTGATGCTAGTACATATGGAGCTGTTAAACCATGGTACTGATGCTAGTATGCAGACTGCATGTCACGTCGCTCTATAGTGTCTTCTTATACTTGCTGTGGCATACTGCTTTGTGGGCTGTGTGTACTGCAGGCTTTTCTACAAGGTCTCCAGCATAATGGCAAGCTGTTCTCCAGTGCGTGCGTGCATGCGTGCATGCGTGCATGCGTGCATGCGTGCGTGCGTGTGCATGTGTGTGTGGGCGTGTGTGCAAGAAGAAAAGAGATCAGGATCACAGGGCTCAGTAGAAATGAAAATGATCGCCATATTCAGTTGTGTTGCAGCATCCTGGATGGCAAGCGTTCACTCCCAAGTTGTGGATTGACTCCTTACCCACTTAACCTCGCATCCGGTTTGGTTTGGTTCGGTTCGGTTCGGTTCGGTTTTATTTCAGAGTCATTATAGTGAGTCAAATAGTGATAAACAAAACAAAAAATATATATATATTTATGTATATGGAATCATATAACTTATCATTGTCAGTTTGTTTACATATATACAATAGTAATGATAGCAGTCCAAGTCTAGAGCTAGGGAGAAGCATCATGCCCACTATTTGGTGGCATGGCATCATTGGTGGGAAAATGTTTTTTCTCCGAAATATTATTATATATTTCAAAAATTGTGAAATATGATATGGTCTTTTTTTTAACAAAAATATTAAAATAAAAACATGATCACAAAAATATATATATATATACGGTGTGAGCTTATAGATCTGTATATGATTATAGGGCTTATAAGTAGTTGAAGCTGTTTCACACACAAGTGCAGAAACGAGGTAAAGATTTGTAGAATATCCGTGTGTCTTCACACAAACTATTCACACCTGCTCGGTGCAAACATTTTTCACATCCTAGTGTTGCAGTTCCGCCCCACAGGACAGAACATCATCATCTATGCTCAAATATGTACTGTGCTGACTGTAATCGTCTTGAGTTTGAATATGACCAAGTTTGTACCTTTAGTAGTAGGTTCTTATGTGAGAGACCTGGCACGCATCTGTGTTGCTTTAGCTTTTGACCATTATTTTATACTTTAGCTGTTGAAAAATAGCAGATATACAAGCTCGTATAGCGCTGCACCGAGTGCCGCGCTATAATCTTGTAGATCTGTTATTTTTGAAAAATCGTGAAAATGTGTGCGAATCTTTTAATATTCAGTATATTCTTTCACAGCGAACGTTTTCACTTATATCTTTGCTTCTGGGGGTTCCCTGGAAGAACAAAACATATAATATTTGGGG
>NW_027638611.1:0-17500 GCF_951216825.1 Electrona antarctica
GAACTTCACTCTGTCTGCGTCTCACAATTATCTCAATGCTCTCCCAGTGTTTTGGTTAAGTTTGTAGGGTCTCGTGTCATAAGATACGACAAAACCACATTGCGCCCCACATAGATATATGAATAATAATTAATCAACATAAGTCATATATTGTAATATTCTTATTCAGATTGTTATTATCTTTATCTTCTTGTTTTAATATTTTAAACAATGCCAGGGGAAATAATAACCAAAAATGTGTCTGTTATTTCCCCATGAATCATGTATTATTCAGAGGTCTCATTCCAGTAAATAAAGACAAGTCAAATAAGCTTACAACTATTTTAACCTCACCTAATCCCAGCGATGTGTGAGAAACCTAAACCCTCTAAATCCTTTAGAGAGTTTCCCTAGAAATGGTACTAAATTGTCCTGACTTTACAGGATTTGCTTTGTTTCATTTCTTGTCAGAAACCAAATGCCCACATGGCTGGAAATACACAAGCACACAAACACAGCGGTGGAGCATTGCTTATTCATGTGCACACATGCACACGGAGAACTCAGGCACACGCACACACACGCACACGCACACGCACACACACACAGTTTCAAGGCTTTTGTTTTGTTTATCTCTTTTCTATTCCTGCCAACATTCATTTCGGCTGCTCATCTCACCTTCCTCAGAAAAAAAACGAAATTCTAATAGTGTGTGTGTGTGTGTGTATGTGTGTGTGTGTGTGTGCGTGTGCGTGTGTATGTGTTTTTTTTGTGTGCGTGTGTGTGTGTAAGATTTCATTAAGATCACCTCAGCCACTTCTGTCCGTGGCCCTGGCTTCAGATTTCAGCACCATTGTGACATCCATTCATATCACTTCCATGTTTTGACCTTCTGAGAAAGGGTTTAATTCCGAGTACACCTGGAAGAATGCCATTGGTGATTCACTTAAAGTGTGAACGGTGGCCCATGGGCTCTGCCCAGCAATGTATTTTTATTTTGTACATGTGCCATGTGTCCCTCTCATGTGCCCTGAAGGGCCAAGGCAAGGAAAGGCAATGCTATTTGTATAGCACATTTCAACAGTATACGCAATTCAATGTGCTTTACACAAAACATCAATCAAAGGATACAATAACACAAATAATTATGAAATGACGTTAAACTTCTACTTACAGGGCAGAGGAGGGAAAAAAAGAAAGAAAAATAACTCAATCAAAGGCAGCAGCATCATACAGAAAGGCCATAAATGTCCGTTGCTAGACAGTATTGCATGACCCTGTTGATCAGTTACATCAAAATATATTTTGTAGATGCAGACCGTTGGGAGCGTGTGCCAAGAGTACGCAGGTTCTCTTGAATACGACATACCCGCCAATTTCATTAATGATAGCCCTCTCTCTCTGCCTGAAGATGGGCTAATTAGGGAAATCAGTGGGTGAAGTGCTTGGAATGGAAACCCTGCATACAATTGGCCCTCCACAGGCTTGTAATTGGACTCATGCAACATGCATGACAATAACACATTTTTCTTGAAAAATGTGACTACAAATGCTGGTTCAGGTCAGCTCTGGTTTGACAACTAATTTATTCAAGGTCATAGGCCTATTAGCCCGTTTGGGCCTGACGTCGAAAAAAAAAAAAACGTTCGCTCTGAAAGAATATATACCTATTCAAAGATTTGTGCCGCATTTTTACGATTTTTCAAAAATAGCAGACCTACAAGTTCATAGCGTGCCACCGATTTTTACGATTTTTCAAAAATAGCAGACCTACAAGCTCATAGCGCGCCACCGAGTGGCGCGCTATGAGCTTGCAGGTCTGCTATTTTTCAATAGCTAAAAGTATAACAGAATGCTTGAAACACCAAAAGGGGTTCCCGCCCAAAATGGGTTAACTAACTAACTGAACCCAACTTGCTACACGGCGGTGTGAAAATGTCAGTCCCATAATTCTTTAAAAAAAAATAGAATGAAATCTTATTTGCCTGGAATTAGCATAATTGCTACTGCATAGTGCAATAAATAACCGCTCACTGCAACACTGCTTTGTGTGTCTGCTACTGTAGATTATGTGGCTCCAATGCTTACACTAACCACACTTTAATTAGCCACAATAGAGCACAGCAGTGTGAGTGTGGGTTTCTGGACCCACTGAAACATCAGCCATTCATTTTCGAGATTTGCAAAAATATTTATATCAACTATGTTAAGCCTAGAGAATCAAGCCATCCAGGATCCTGGTGAATCATGACCATAAAAAAACCCTTTGATTCTGTAAAGAAAGAAAAATGAAAACCGCTCAACAAAGGGTATTTATTAAATGTAGTATATCATATAATTATTCATTTTTTTCCTCTTTCTCTCTCTCTCTCTCTCTCTCTCTCTCTCTTTCTCTCTCTCTTTCTCACTCTCTCTCTCTCTCTCTCTCTCTCTCTCCACAGATTCAAAGGTTTTTCTTCTAGGCTTCTAGGCTGGATTCTAGGCTTAAAATAATTTATATTAATATTTTTTGTAAATCTCTATGGGGAACTATGAATGTCCGAGTTTTCAGTGGGTCCAAAAAAACAACTCCCATGCTCTATAAGTCGTGGCTGCATCAAGTCAAAATTAAAAAACGGATCAATTAGAGTGGGACAGGAACCTTTTCCAACCATGCAATTTAAAAGTGTGAATATCAATCGCACACAGCTGCAAGCAGACGACGTGTGTCACCAGAAGACACGGTTACTCTCTATAAAAGTGATCGCTGTTGTGAAAGCACAAACACTCTGCTATTCAGACGGCGTTATTTCTCTTTCCGCTGGCGTTTTCACATCCATTCACCTCACAATAATTGAAGTCGCACCGTTTCATTTTCACCAATTACTCTTCATTGTGTGTAGTGTTTGTGGTAAACAGCTTTCTGTATGAAATGAAAGCATACTGCTGCTGGTGGGTGGGACGTGTTCAGTGTTTTCCCTCTTACAGACCAACGATAACAAATCTTGTGGCAATGATGACATTTGGGGTCAAGTGAAAGGTTATATCCTTATATAGCCCTGTCGTTAGATGCAGTTGAACTTTCTAGTTCAACTAGAAAAAGGTCTTCCTCTGAGCACAGGTCTCTCCACCCGGTCAGGTCACAGGTCTCCGTCAGGTCACAGGTCTCTCCACCCGGTCAGGTAGGTTATTTTGGGTCGGCAATGTTGATGGAATGTGGAAAGAATTGGACAGATCCATCACATGACTATAGATACATTTGTACCAATATGCAATTTAGGCATTTAGCAGACGCTCTTAATCCAGAGCGACTTACATTAAGCAAGAACAAAAAACATGGCAATGCATCATGATGTTTTGCGTGATGTTTGGACAAAATCTGTTGGAGTAATATATTAACCCATTTTGGGCGGGAACCCCTTTTGGTGTTAGCATTATGTTATGCTTTAGCTATTGACAAATAGCAGATCTACAAGCTCATAGCGCGCCACCGAAGAACGACTGACAGAAACATAGCTTTTTCAGAAAACTGTCAGGATGTAGAAGACATTTTTAGAATCTGATCTCAGGTCAAAATGCTGGTGGCTCTATAATAGGCTCTATAAACATGTGAAAAGGGTGGCATTCCTTGGCTTAGTGTGAATGTGCAACATTTCACTGCAATCGAACGCAGTGCCTCATGATTTGGGGCATTTTGTTCAAAACAAGCCACTCCTGCAAACGTTTGATGCCAATCTTAGCCAATCAGGATGGAATATTTAAAATCGGACAGATCTGTGTTGATCACCTAAGACACCTACAGAGATAATGTATACCGATTTGTGTGTTTTCTGGACAAAATCTGTAGGAGTAAAAACATGTGTTTTGCAAAAACTGGCCTCATGGTGGCGCTATAACAGGCTGATGTGCAGAATGTGGGGCAGAGGTTCTGCTCTGGCATCCAGGAAGAGTGTGTGTGTGTGTGTGTGTGTGTGTGTGTGTGTGTGTGTGTGTGTGTGTGTGTGTGTGTGTGTGTGTGTGTGTGTGTGTGTGTGTGTGTGTGTGTGTGTGTGTGTGTGTGTGTGTGTGTGTGTGTGTGTGTGTACGCATGTGTGTGTGTGTGTGTGTGTGTGTGTACGCGTGCGTGCGTGCGCGTGTGCGTGTGCGTGTGCACGGTTTCACACCGATCGTGGCCAGCGATGCCAGAGATTAGATACTACTCACAGACCGACGAAAAAACGGGTACACGGACGGACTGACGGACGGACGGACGGACAGGGTGCAAAACGTAAAGAGATTATTCTCTTGACACTACTCTGTGTTCCTTCCTTGTCCTCCACCGTCCGCTATTCAGATATAGAAATCCTCCTTCCGCCAGTCTCCGGGTTTTATCCCGGAAGATCTCCGCTTCGCAAAGTGATACGATTTCCGTCTTGCACTCCTGACAATCGGAGGTATTATTAACCCATTTTGGGCGGGAACCCCTTTTGGTGTTAGCTAGCTATTGAAAAATAGCAGATCTACAAGCTCATAGCGCGCCACCGAGTGGCGCGCTATGAGCTTGTAGGTCTGCTATTTTTGAAAAATCAAAGAACCACTGACATAGAAACATAGCTTTTGTCAGAAAACTGTCAGGATGTAGAAGACATTTTTAGAATCTGATCTCGGGTCAAAATGGGTTAATAGAATTGAGCAGAACGTGCGTGTCATTGTCCCCCCCTCCCTCCCTCCCTCCCCCGCTCTCCGAGACGACGAGCTATGGGAAGTGGCGTCGTGCCGACAGACAGTGTGCCCCCCTCGTGCCAGATTAACCATTAGTTGTCAGAGTTGCAGCGCGCTGCCGAATAGGGGGGGGGCCCTAAATGAATTACAGCCACAGTCCAGCGGTTCCACATTGCCGCTCCGTTGGTCTCGCTTCATCACCCCACAGTTCCCTGGCAGCGGTCTATGCCTGTTCCCCTCCTCCTCCTCCTCCTTTTTCTGTCTTTCTCATCCCTTCATCTCTGTCTCATTACTGATGATGAGTCCCACCCCGTCCCGTCCCCACGCCACCCCCCTTCAGCTGGAGAAAAGAGTTTGGGTAAATAGGGTTAGATGGGGGAGATTGGGGGATTGGAAGAGGCACTGAGCAAACGCAGGCTCACAGTGAAGGTGTCCTTTGAAGTGCCGTCGTGCTTAGCATGTGTGAGTGTGTGGTCGACATTGTGTGTTGCGATGGCATGTATTCTCTCGTGTGCTGCAAATGTGAGTGATTTAACCCATTCTGACCTGGGAACGATTCTATAAATGTCTTCTACATCCTGACAGTTTTCTGAAAAAGCTATGTTTCTATGTCAGTCGTTCTTCGATTTTTCAAAAATAACAGACCTACAAGCTCGTAGCGCGCCACTCGGTGGCGCGCTACGAGCTTGTAGAGCTGCTATTTTTCAATAGCTAAAGCATAACATACTGTAATGCTAACACCAAAAATGGGTTAACTGAAACACGTTTGGCAAACGGGACCTATGAACACACCAGGGACAAAGAGCAAGACAGAGAACTAGGGGTGTGACGATATAGTAGCTGTATCGAAATATCGATTTTAGGTTAAAAAATATATCGATATACAAACCGCAAAATATCGTATCATTGACTTTGTGTCGTGTCGTATTGTAATGGAAATAATTGGTATTGAATCGTTTTGCAAATAATCGATTTTATAATTACATTTCCATTCCATATCGCTACACTTGGTCTATCGATAAATGTGTGTATTCTGTGTTCATGTCAATGCAAAATATACAATGTCCATCTATTTGCCAGAGAATCACTGTTTGAGAATCAAGTTTCACACATATTATTTAATGTATTTGCTAAATAGTTACCGTATCGATTTTAAATCATCGTATCATATCGCCATGAATGAACCAATATCGTCCATGTATCGCGATACGTATCGTATCGCTGTTAACCCATTTTGGGCGGGAACCCCTTTAGGTGTTAGCATTATGTTATGATTTAGCTATTGAAAAATAGCAGATCTACAAGCTCATAGCGCGCCACCGAGTGGCGCGCTACGAGCTTGTAGGTCTGCTATTTTTGAAAAATCAAAGAACCACTGACATAGAAACAGCTTTTTCAGAAAACTGTCAGGATGTAGAAGACATTTTTAGAATCTGATCTCAGGTCAAAATGGGTTAACATTGTCGTTACACCCCTACATTGAACGGGTGAAATAACAACCCCCCTCTCCCCAGCGTTCCTTCTTCATCACCTTGGTCTGCCCTACACACGGAAGTGAACGCATCACTTATTAGAGGGACGTAAGGAAAGAGCAGATTAAAAGAGAGATGGATGGATAAGAGAGCTATGAGGGAAGAGATTGAGAGAGTGGAGGGTGGAGGCGCATGCATGCATGCTCCCAAGCCGTGGTGACCTCTGATACTTGAAAATGTGGAGTCAGTGACACTACCGCTCCGAGGGCGCTGACTGACATCCATGACAGCGATGGGAACGAGAGTGTCGCCCAGCTGTCGATGGGCCCGGCGTCATGCCAAAAAGTTATCTTCTGCCAAAACTGACACCATCTGTGGAGGGAACAATTGTGGCCAAAGAAGTGTAGTTCATACCATGAATCAGGAATGGCATTTATATTATTGCCTCTCGAGGTTGAGTGCCGAATCGTTTGTTTATTTGAAGAAAAAAAAAAACATTCCGATCACAGTGTCTTGGAAAATAACATCCCTTTTTATATTTTGAGGCCTTTTTTATGCCTTTATTGACAGGTAGACAATAGTGTCTGTTTGATTACAGTTGAAGAAGGCCACCCGGCCTAAAGGATAACGTGAGTGCTGGTATTTATTCCTTCACAGTATAGACAATAGTGTCTACCAGCTCAGTGGCCTTGTGGTTAGAGTGTCCGCCCTGAGACTGGGAGGTCGGGGTTCAATCCTCGGCCGCGGGTCATACCAAAGACTCTAAAAATGGGAGCCAGTGCCTCCCTGCTTGGCACTCAGCATCAAGGGTTGGATATGGGGGTAAGTCTCTGCGACATACTAGCGTCATGTCCAGGGGGTGTACTTGTACATCAAGCTGCCTCACACTACAGAAACAGGAGATATAGGCTCCTGCCCTTATATGGGCCTCATGGCTCGGCCATAGTGTGACAGGAAACAGGGAGAGAGATGGGGGGTCGTCGGGATCAGGACTCAAACCCGCGACACGCTGTCAGGCTGGATTACCAGCCTATAGGTGCTGGTAATCTAGGAATCTAGGAATCTAGGATCGCTAGGTCGGACCGGAAAATAACCTCTCTAATTTGCAGCCATGCTTGCCTTTAATTCTCCTATCGCTTGACAGATCCGTTCATTTTCTCGTGCTCTCTCTCTCTCTCTCTCTCTCTCTCTCTCTCTCTCTGACACAGGATTTAACTCCTTGTTTTTCGTTGTCGTTTCTTTTCTCCGCCTCGTCGTCGACTATAGCATCCATCTCATAGTTCACCTCATAGTTCTTCTGTCACTTTCGGTTTCTTCTCTCGCACACTAGTCCCCTGCAACCACCACCCCCACCTCTGGTTCCCCTTTATGTGGGAGCTCACTGGAAGATGAGGAGATTAGGAGGTGATGTCACGTCTTGGGAAACACGAGGGTTGTAACATTAGTCACCCCTCCCTCCCTCGTCCCCCGGCTGGCGCTGTCCTGTCCTCCCTTCAACGTTCAGCGGACTGATGAAAAGACCTCCCCGCCGCCTGACCTCCGCAGATCGTCTCTGATGATAACCTTTTTTTTCCCGCCAGCAGTCATATGGTTTAACACACATGATATGATTATACCCAATAAGGAGTTATTAGATTAACAAAAGGTGATTTCATTAAGGTTCTGTTTTCATGGGAATGAAACCAGAACCTGTATGTCTATCGCACCAACGATACATACAGTAACCATAGCCATGCCTTAGTTTCAATTATAATTATGTACTCTTTGGTGGCCAGCTCAGTGGCCTTGTGGTTAGAGTGTCCGCCCTGAGACTGGGAGGTCGGGGTTCAATCCCTGGCCGGGTCATACCAAAGACTCTAAAAATGGGAGCCAGTGCCTCCCTGCTTGACACTCAGCATCAAGGGTTGGATTGGGGATAAGTCCCTGCGACATACTAGCGTCATGTCCAGGGGGTGTACTTGTACATCAAGCTGCCTCACGCTACAGAAACAGGAGATAGGCTCCTGCCCTATGGGCCTCATGGCTCGACAAGGCTACTTACTACTCTTTGGTGGACAATTTCTGATTTGTACTTTATTATTAAGGTTTATCTGGTAGGCAGGGTATGGGTTATTTGATTGGAACTCTACTTCTGTACTTGTGTGTGTGTGCGTGCGTGCGTGCGTACGTGCGTGCGTGCGTGATTGATTGATTGATTGATATTTTTATTTCACACTATGTAGAATGGGCACATTTCAAACACGAAAGCACAAGTCAATACAAAAACTGTGTGTGTGTGTGTGTGTGTGTGTGTGTGTGTGTGTGTGTGTGTGTGTGTGTGTGTGTGTGTGTATGCTTGTTCGTGTGCGCGTGCATTTGTTCCTGTGTTTGTGCGCACAGACCCACATGTGCTTGCTGTGTTTGTGTGTGCGTGTTTGTGTGTGCATGCGTGCGTGCGTGCGTGCGTGCGTGCGTGCGTGCGTGCGTGCGTATTCATTCCTACTGAGTTTGGACAAGCTTGGATGTTTGTGTCATTTGACAGGCCTTGTTGTTCCGCTGGTAATTGGAAGGAGTTGTAGCCAAGCCATGTCTCAGCAAACTGGGAGAGAAAGTCTGTCTGACACAGCATTTCCACATTTGGCTTTCTTTTACACTGCCACAGTGTACAACACTGAAAAGGTCTTTGTATAGCTACAGCACACACACACACACACACACACACACACACACACACACACACACACACACACACACACACACACACACACACACACACACACACACACACACAGAGCTGCCCACAAAGTATGTGGTCTGTAAGAATAGCCCCACAATTTTGTGTGGATATATGTTTTGTTTTTGCTAAGCTCTGCAACAATGCTTGAGTGCATAAAACACTCAACTTAAACTGCCTTCGCTCCTCATCAGCACTTAAACACTGAGTGGTTTATGGTATCGATCATGCTGTTTTTTGAGACGTAAGCTATTTCGACAGAATGCTTAGATAAGGTGTCAATAAGCATCCTGTACTGTTATTTGAAAATGTACTACATTGTCCCAAAGTTGCAGGTGCGTGACCAGGGAGTCAAGTGGAGTCACCTTTTCTATTATTCATGGCCTACTTTATTCCCCCCCATTCACCTGCTGCGGGTGTGCTCATTAATCTCGGCCACATGCTGCGCTAATGCTCGTGCTAACAGAAAGTCCTCAGTCCAGCTACGTTTCTTCACAGCGTTAACCGCATTAGCCGCTTATTAGCACAGCGCCTCGCTTCCACGCTAGCATTGTTAATGAGGGAGATTGGGGGTGAGTCCCCCACGGGCTTTCCACCTGCAGGGAGTCTGGTCTCAGGTGCACGTCGTTAATCCCCCCTACTCTTCTCGGAGCTGAAGGACTACCGCTGAACCCATACGAACCCCTCTGAGGGGGTCTGGCTTAACCAGAGCCATGATAAGTGTTTTTACCGCAGCTCATTGACACCGCGTATATAGTCTCGTCCGAAACACAACATGGCCGCCTCGATCCGTACCACCACCTTCCCTGACCTCTTCCGTCTCGCGTCACTCTCCCCGTCGATGTAATCCCCCGGCACCTGTGCTCGCAACGCTTGCTAATAAGTGATACATTGCAACGGAAAGATATGGCGACTCCTATACCGATATAGGCCAGGTTAAATTTAGCCGGGTACATTTCCTGCTGATTCATGGAAGTGCTGCTTCTACTTCTTTCTGCTGCGTCCTTATACCTCTATCTGTCGTTTCTCACTAGTTCCCTCTCTATCTTATACCCTTTCTGCTTCTCCTCTAGCCTTCTCTCTGAATGATGAACGAGGTATAACGGAGATAAAAAAAAAAGAAGAAAAGCTGACTGAGGCATAGAGGAGGGGAGTTTAATCCTCACTCTCTTCCCTCCTGGCCCAGCGGGGCGAAAAACAGCCCAGTGGCACCTGAATGTTGTCATTTTTCACTTAACCCATTTTGGGCGGGAACCCCTTTTGGTGTTTTAAGCATTATGTTATGCTTTAGCTATTGAAAAATAGCAGATCTACAAGCTCATAGCGCGCCACCGAGTGGCGCGCTACGAGCTTGTAGGTCTGCTATTTTTGAAAAGTTGTGAAAAAGGGGCCGCAAATCTTTGAATATATAAAATGGTAAATTGTGCATTTATATAGCGCCTTTATTCAAGGCGCTTTACATATATTGTGCATTACATTCACCCATTCACACACACATTCATATACCGATTGTGGCGGAAGCCATGCAAGGTACCAACCAGCACATCGGGAGCAATTTGGGGTTCAGTGTCTTGCCCAAGGACACTTCAACATGTAGACAGGAAGAGCCGGGATTCGAACCGCCGACCCATGGATCATTGGACGACCTGCTCTACCTCTTGAGCAAACATTTTTAACTAAAATATTGGCTTCTGGGGGGTCCCTGGAACTACATATTTTGAGATGGGGGTCCGTGGCCCAATAGAGATAATTCTGGGGGTCCTTGACATGAAAAAGATTGAGCACCACTGACATAGAAACATGTTTTTTTCAGAAAAAATTTAGGATTTTGAAGCCTTTTTTTTAATCGACCTCAGTCCAAAATGGGTTAAAGCGTCGCTCATGGCCCACTCAGTGTCCCGGCGACGTCCGCATGCAGTGGCGTCCTACAACAGTATCACTCTGTCTGACAAGGCCATTCGTCTCCTTCTACAAATCTACACCACCACCACGCACTCCCCAACACCAACCCAGGCGTTATAACCCCAGCCACGCGCACTGCTCTCTCTCTCTCACGTTTACAAACTGAAAACACATTTCCACACAGATGTTATTATCGTTGCTTCTCTCTACAGATGCTCCCCGGGACATGTGTTGTACTGTATTCCCTGTCTTCGGTTGATGCGTTGAATAACAGTGTCCGCGGGCCACACTATCTTGTTAACCCATTTAGGCCTGAAAAAATGTCTTCAAAATCCTGGCCGTTTTCTGAAAAACCTTGTTTCTGTATCAGTGGTGCTCAATATTTCATGTCAAGGACCCCAAAAATTATATGTAATATGCCTCCGCCCCCCCATCTGAAAATATGTTGTTCCAGGGACCTCCCCAGAAGCAAAGATTTGAGTTAAAATGTTCACTCTGTAAATATATATTCAAAGATTTGCAAATTGTTGGCACATTTTCACGATTTTTAAAAAATAGCAGACCTACAAGTTCATGGCGCGCCACTCGGTGGCGTGCTATGAGCTTGTAGATCTGCTATTTTTCAATAGCTAAATTACAACATAATAATGTTAAAACACCAAAAGGGGTTCCCGCCCAAAATGGCTTAAGCACTCCGCCAGCCGCCGCACTGATCGTGTTATGAAACCTATCGAGTTGAAATACTAGTATCCATCCTCCAGAAAGGCTTTTTGGCTTTTTTTTTGCTCATGGCGGAAAATGGGGGGTGACGACTGCAACAAGGAGGGTTATTCTGTCACCATTGAGCAAGCAGTGCATCAGACTTTTACGGTGATTGCCTGAAAGCGCTGCGATTCACCATAGGCCGTGTCTAGACTTTTATTGTCTCCCTCCTCGTTGAGATGAGATTAATCCATTCTGTACGGGAACCCCTTTTGGTGTTTTAACTGAGCATTATGTTATACTTTAGCTATTGCAAAATAGCAGATCTACAAGCTCATAGCGCGCCACCGAGTGGCGCGCTACGAGCTTGTAGGTCTGCTATTTTTGAAAAATCGTGAAAATGTGGCACAAATCTTTGAATATATATTATTTTTTTTATTTATTTTTTTAAGTTTTTTTTGTGGCTTTCGCCTTTATTTTATATTTTATATAAAAGGGACAGACAGTAGGCTGACAGGAAATGGGGAGAGAGATGGGGGGATGACATGCAGTAAAGGCCGTCGGGATCGGGAGTCGAACCCGCGGCACACTGCCAGACTGGATTACCAGCCAAGGCGCCTGGACCACTGAGCCACGGCCCAGGCCCCTTTTGGTGTTTTAACTAAGCATTATGTTATACTTTAGCTAATGAAAAATAGCAGATCTACAAGCTTGTAGGTCTGCTATTTTTGAAAAATCGTGAAAATGTGGCACAAATCTTTGAATATATATTCTTTCAGAAGACTTTTCTTTTTTTATTTCTACGTCAGGCCTAAATGAGTTAAGTTTCTGATCGAGGAGGAAAAAGGAACAAACAATCTCGTATACGTGGAAACAGAGGGAGTTTCCCAGAGAGGCCTCTCGCTCATTGCTGCTCCTTATCGCTTGCCTCACGGCGCGAGTCACGCTGAGGGCGACCTTTCCTCCTCCCTGCGACCTCCCCCACCCCCCCCGTGTGAATCTACGGGGTGTCTTTCGGATGTACAACCCCCTGCCTCTCGACTCACCTGGGTCTCCGCAGGCCTCCGCCCGCTGAGAGGGCAGAAAGGTTGCCTTCGTTACCGAATCAGCCGAGCGGGTGGGCCCCCCCCCCATCTATGACGTAAGAGCAAAATGGCTGCCATGTGAAGTGAATATGGTCGATTATGACCGTGGCTCTGGTCATATAAGGGGAGTATGTCAATGGTGAGAGTGTCTCCCAGTCCAGGAGTATATCATTTGAAGTGTTAATTCATTAATGTATTAACTCATTTGGTTACATTAATAGGTGGCCCGCGGGCCCGCGGAGCGCCCCCTTGTGGCCCCTGGAAGATTATTTTTTTTTAAAAAGGAAAAAAAGGGTTTTTTTTTTTTATTTTTTTTTTAGGGGGTCCCAGATATAAATGGCATTAAATGGGGGTCAGTATATGCATGTCAAACTGGGCATCCTTTTCAAATGGGGTCTTTCCCTGAAAATGAATTTTCAGGGCAAGACCTCGACCTAGGGTACCCCAGCCTGGTACCCTAGTCAAAATATCGCCCTTGAGGAAAAATTATTGGGGAACCCTGCATTACACTGTAAACTCTCAGAGTTAAATTAACACTGAGGATTTGACAGTGGTCTGTTTACTGTTATGTTAATATGCCACTTTTTGCCCTGCAGTTTCCCGGTTCCCAGTTTTTCGGTTGAGGACGTTCCCAGACTTCTAGGCAGTCTGGGAACGTCAGCACAAAGCCAGGCCGAGGGGGGTGGGGGGGGGGGGGGGGGGGGGGGGGGGCGACTTGGGGGGGTTCAGAGTGCATGTTACTACCCTGTGGAGGCGGAGGAGAGCATTTTGTCAGGCTCATTGTGTGTGTGTGTGTGTGTGTGTGTGTGTGTGTGTGTGTGTGTGTGCGTGTGCGTGTGCGTGTGCGTGTGCGTGTGTGTGTGTGTGTGTGTGTGTGTGTGTGTGTGTGTGTGTCTGGGCCTCTTTGTCGAGGAACACTATAGGCCTCACATCAGACACATAAAGACCAGGAAAGGAGAAGGAGGCAATGACTAATGGAAGTGTCTGAGATATGCCCCCATGCACACCCCCCCACCACCAGAATACAGAAACATACATCACACACGCACACACGCGTGTGTCGGTCCTTTATATGTCCTCCACACATCATTTAGTGGTCATTCCTCACCTTCATTCCTCTTCATCAGCCTCCGCCCGGTTCGTCCTCGTCCCTGAGTCAAAGTCCCCCCCCCCCCCCCCCCCTGGGCCGTCCGCATGTTCTCCGTGGGACAGTAAAACCGCCACATTGTTCTCTGAATGAGAGCTGCTGTTGACTCCCAATTGTTTCCCTTTTTTGCTTTGAAGCAGACAAAGTCAAGTTGAACTTGATGCTCCGTTGGTTTCTTGGCATTCATCGGCTTTCCGTTTGTGTGTCTGTTTGGTTTAGCAATTGCGTTTGCGGCAGCAGCAGGTGATCGGTTGTGTTTCCATTATCCCATTTTGGGCGGGAACCCCTTTTGGTGTTAGCATTATGTTATGCTTTAGCTATTGAAAAATAGCAGACCTACAAGCTCGTAGCGCGCCACTCGGTGGCGCGCTACGAGCTTGTAGGTCTGCTATTTTTGAAAAATCGAAGAACGACATAGAAACATAGCTTTTACAGAAAACTGTCAGGATGTAGAAGACATTTTTAGAATCTGATCTCCGGTCAAAATGGGTTATGCAGGCGTGTTTACAGTGAGATCATCTCTCTCTTTCGTATACGCCGCTGACCGTCTAATGTATGTGCATTTCTAAGCCTCCCTTCGCCGCTCCCCGGGCAGCATCGGCGGGTTTTTATGCAGTAAATCAACTTAGCTGATTGCGTTGATAAGCCCCCAGAGCTTAGCACCCCAGCTTCAAACAAAAAAACCCCACGCAAACACCTCCTGACCCTGTCTCGCTCTGCCCATCCGGCCTTTTCACTCACTCTGCACTCTCGCCCTCTACTCTCTCTCTACCTCTCTCTCTCTCTCTCTCTCTCTCTCTCTCTCCTCCTCCCTTTCAGTCTTTATACGGCTTTCTTTTCTTTTTTTTTGCTGATGGGAAAATAGTGTGATGGTGGTATTGAAATTCTATGGAATAAAGAAGACAGGGCTTTGTGTGATGAGGTCAGAACCTGGGTAGAAGATTACACGGTCTCAGCTACCGGCAGTCTGGAAGAGTGAAAGGTAGCGCTGGGCAATACCATCTTCTTTAACCTATTTAGGCCTGACGTCGAAGTTTAAAAAATGTCTTCTAAATTCTGAAATACCTCATGTTTCTGTATCAGTGGTGCTCAATATTTCATGTCAAGGACCCCAAAGATTATATGTAATTGGCCACCGACCCCCATCTGAAAATATGTTGTTCCAGGAACCCCTCGGAAGCAAAGATTGGAGTTAAAAACGTTCGCTCTGAAAGAAAATATATATTCAAAGATTTGTGCCGCATTTTCACGATTTTTCAAAAATAGCAGACCTACAAGCTCGTAGCGCGCCACTCGGTGGCGCGCTATGAGCTTGTAGATCTGCTATTTTTCAATTGCTAAAGCATAGCATAATGCTAACACCAAAAGGGGTTCCCGCCCAAAATGGGTTAATGTGACGGACACATTTTAAGTAACGATATTTTGCGATCAGAATATGGAAAATCCTTGCGTGTATTGTCCACTTTTGTCATAATGCTGAGAGTGATTATACGTGACCCTCTGTGGCAAACACCACACTATTCCACACCTGCATATACTTTACAGGAAAGTGTAAAACAAAATAATTTAGGTAAAAAATGGCTTCATCACAAACGCGGAATCTTAAATATCAATCCACATTTTCCAATTCAAGGTAATTTAATTCACATTCATTCTAGCAGGTGTAATTAAAAAACGATTTGATCATTATAAATAAGTGATACTGTACCTATACCTTTATAGCTCTGATTCCCCAGTTCTGAACCCACATTGAACAATGGTAAATGGTGCATTTATATAGTGCCTTTATCCAAGGCGCTTTAGATTGTGCATTACATTCACCCATTCACACACACATTCATACACCGATTGCAGTGGAAGCCATGCAAGGTACCAACCAGCACATCGGGAGCAATTTGGGGTTCAGTGTCTTGCCCAAGGACACTTCGACATGTAGACAGGAGGAGCCGGGATTCGAACCGCCGACCCATGGATCATTGGACGACCTGCTCTACCTCTTGACCCACAGTCGCCCCCACAGTCGCCACATGTGACACATTTCGTGTGTGTGCAATATATGAGTTCCCACAAAACATCTAGACATTATAATGAACATTGGCATTTTGGTCCTTAACTATTCTTAACAACACTAATTGTGCCTAGTGCTAGCTCAAGGACAGCGAAGGAGTTGATACTCTCGCGTGCGAGCTCATGTCTTTGAAGCTGCCATTTTGTAAATAGGTCTAATGCAGATGGGGCCTCGTGATAATTTGACATTATGTAGGCTGCGGCACTCAGGAGAATGTTGTAGGCATCTTTAAGGCTCTCTCTGATCCCTCCGTGTTTTAATTTGTATGGTAATAGTGGACATGTAGGATGATGAGATGTGTGCACTCACCGCGTGGCGGTAAAAAAGTAGATCACAAGGATTACGCTAATGACATCTGCGTTCTTAGCACATTGCGCGTGTTGTACATACATTATTAGGCTCATGTTCATGAGGTGGGCGATGAATGATAGCTATTTGCTGAGAACGTTCACATGCCTTAGGCTGTTGTTTTGGCTAATAATAATATAACAAATTGAATATGTTGTCCTCAAGCTATATACCGTAGCATGTAACCGCAGACTTTAGCAGTGCGGCCGTGTTGGAATTAATCCATTTTGACCTGAGATCAGATTATAAAAATGTCTTCTACATCCTGACAGTTTTCTGAAAAAGCTATGTTTCTATGTCAGTCGTTCTTCAACTTTTCAAAAATAGCAGACCTACAAGCTCGTAGCGCGCCACTCGGTGGCGCGCTATGAGCTTGTAGATCTGCTATTTTTCAATAGCTAAAGCATAACATAATGCTAACACCAAAAGGGGTTCCCGCCTAGAATGGGTTAATGAACTCTTATGAATGAGAGACGAGTCTCCACTCTCCTGGATTAGTGGCACCACTAATCACAACCTTAATTAATCTTTTACTAATTCCAATTAAGCCCAAGACTCTCATATTGGCCTATTGAGTTTCACTCACAGTTTTGTGCTACACGGGTAGTCTAGAAGGAGTGCTATACCTCTCAGCTGATGTTCCCATTTGTTATGTTCGGTGCAAGTCTGTAGGCCTTTTGATTACCAGATTTAGTAATTACTTTGGGATTAGAGGCAGTAATCATCGAGATATAACAATCTTTTTATACATTACAACTGCATCTGTTCTGACATGCACAGCTCTTGGCATTGCTACTATCGTGGACAATGTGCTTTATCGATATACCCTCTTAATCTTCGGGTCACACGGTCGGTGCCACTAATGTCAGCAAAGCAGTGCAGGAGAAGGTCATACTTCACATGATAAAGCTTGCGTGCACAGTGCATGGTGCAAAGGAATCTAATAATACTGCCAAGAAATAGGATGCTAAGCTACACATAAAGTAATGAATCCTGAGCAACTAGTTAACCCATTCAGGATGGGTGTTTTAAGCATTAAGCTCTACTTTAGCTATTATATAAAATAGCAGATCTACAAGCTTGTAGGTCTGCTATTTTTGAAAAATCGTTTTTTTAACTTAAACCTTTGCTTCTGGGGGGGTCCCTGTCACAACATATTTTCAGATGGGGGTCCGCAGCCAATTACAGATCATTCTGGGGGTCCTTGACATGAAAAAGGTTGAGCACCGCTGACACAGAAACACAACAGTTTATTAGGAGCCTAAATGGGTTAAGGATATGAATGTAATGTCTCGCAGGTCCTTCAAAAACACGATACATCATAAACGGTGCATGCGTAGCGCACGTCCGTCCTGTTGGAAAGATCTGGCCCAGTGATCCAGTACGCTGCAGTGGTCTGACAGA
>NW_027638611.1:20000-27500 GCF_951216825.1 Electrona antarctica
GAGAGATTTGTCCAGTATGGCCTGCAGTTTTCAAACAAACACGCAGAAGATTCTCAAGCGCATCCTGAATGGCATGAAGGCACACAGAGAGAGAGAGAGGGAAGATAAAGTGACAGGCGGCTGGTAAAAAAAACCCGTTATGGATGTTTGGACGGGCCACCGGCCCACCGATTTGGACCCCTGAGGTTTCTTTTCCCTTTATCCAGTACAGACTGCAGCCTATATGTCTTTGTTCTGTGGAAGGCTTCAGCAAAAAGTGTATTTGTCCCATAGGCGATAAGTTTGGAACAGAATGAGATGAGCTGGATAAGTCTTTATCCCATTTGAGACCTGAGATCAGATTCTAAAAATGTCTTCTACATCCTGACAGTTTTCTGAAAAAGCTGTGTTTCTATTCAGTCGTTCTTCGATTTTTCAAAAATAGCAGACCTACAAGCTCGTAGCGCGCCACTCGGTGGCGCGCTATGAGCTTGTAGATCTGCTATTTTTCAATAGCTAAAGCATAACATAAAGGGGTTCCCGCCCAAAATGGGTTATTTGGGCCTTACCCACGGGAGACCATGACATTGTTTATTTTTATACCTTGTGCAGCCTGTGCTTTTCTTCGCCGATACAAAAGACCGCAGTGGAGTCTTAAAATGCCGTATGTTTTCGTTGTGCCTTTGCTGAGAGTGATTTGCTGTTTTTTTTTTAGCAGTGCTTGCTTGTACTGAAGTATAACCTTCCAGCAGTGACCGCCCACTGCTTAGCGCAATGGCAGCATTACTGTAACAACTAACCCAATCTCACCCAAACACAGTGAAATAACACGGATTGAATTCCCTACATGCACTACTATAGAAAACCCCAAAATACGTACATATTACACCGAAATCCTGCCCAATTAAGCATTACACTTGTTTACAAGAGGGTCCACCTTGTTCAATTCATCAAAACATTTAGAGACGTACAAATAAATACTTCTATATACCGGTAGTCAAAGAACAGAACAGGAATTCATCATAAAGGAGGTAAAAAGGGAAAAGAAACGTATACAGTGAGGGGAAAAAAGGTGGGCGGTGGGGGGGATTCAGATTTTACGGGGCCAGTTTCGAATTGCAGCCATCCGTAGGTGCCCCTTGAGAGCGGTTTTGAAGGAGTCAAGGGATTCGCATGTCTTAATGACTGTTGGTAGAGCGTTCCACAACTAGAACCGGTTACTGCACAACCGGGTGGTGCATGCATTCCCAACTCACATTATTCCTGATTAGGGTCCTAGTATATACAAAAATGGTGGGATAAAAAATAGACATTTACCCTGATACTAGGGGATATTTTATTTTATTTGTATTTATGTGTGTATGTATGTATCCAAGCTCTAAACTGTGATGATATAATCTGTCGGGACTTTGTATCTAGTCGTGCACTCTCCTGTGTGGAGAGTGTGTCTCTCTCCTGATTCCCGCTTCTCTTCTCACTTCCATTTCTCGCCCCCCCCCCCCCCAGGCTTATATCATACTTGAGACCCTCATAAGTGTTCCATTACCGACAATGCATTTCAGCGTCTAAAAGGGACGAACCAGTCTGCCATTTAACCCGTCTTTTCCACACAAGTGCACACGCCACCGAGCGAGAAGCATGTTTGTCTGACTGATCCAGTTGATGCTAATGGAACCTCATCATGTTTGGGTGTGTCTTTCTCCGCTCAAGCACTCCTGAAAGCTACTAGTCGCTCAGCAACACTTAAATATCTCATGAGTTTGTCCTGCTCCGAAGCATAAGAGCTAATGGAAGCATTAGAACATGATGCTAACATTGTAGAGGGGTGTGCGTGTGTGTGTGTGTGTGCGTGTGCGTGCGTGTGCGTGCGTGCGTGTGCGCGTGTGTCTTTCTGCGGTAACTCCTAACTTTACACTCTAGAGTGCGTTTGTCTACAGCACTCATGTGCAAGCCCAAGAGGTTTGAACATGGATAGGTGTGCTTATTGGGGAGACTAATCGACCACTCAACAAACCAAATCAATGTTTAGCTCCGCGCCACTTAATAGAGGCGGCTGTGGCCCAAACTGTTGTACAGGCAGGCAGGCAGGCAGACAGGGAGACAGGCAGGCAGGCAGGCAGGCAGGCAGGCAGGCAGGCAGGCAGGCAGGCAGGCAGGCAGACAGACAGGCAGGCAGGCATGCAGACAGGGAGACAGGCAGGCAGGCAGGCAGACAGGCAGGCAGGCAGACAGGGAGACAGGCAGGCAGGCAGGCAGGCAGACAGACAGGGAGACAGGCAGGCAGGCAGGCAGGCAGGCAGGCAGGCAGACAGGGAGGCAGGCAGGCAGGCAGGCAGGCAGGCAGGCAGGCAGGCAGACAGACAGGGAGACAGGCAGGCAGGCAGGCAGACAGGGAGACAGGCAGGCAGGCAGGCAGACAGGGAGACAGGCAGGCAGGCAGACAGGGAGACAGGCAGGCAGGCAGGCAGGCAGGCAGGCAGGCAGGCAGGCAGGCAGGCAGGCAGACAGACAGGGAGACAGGCAGGCAGGCAGGCAGACAGGGAGACAGGCAGGCAGACAGGGAGACAGGCAGGCAGACAGGGAGGCAGGGAGGCAGGCAGGCAGGCAGGCAGACAGGGAGACACACATGCACACATACATACATACACAAGAGCGCTGAAGTGATGAAAAAAAACGTTAAACTTAAATTTAAGACACAATGTATCTGGCTGATACTGACATATGCAAACACTCAGTGTCAGACATACAACCCACATGAGAGCACAGGAACACACACACACACACACACACACACACACACACACACACACACACACACACACACACACACACACACACACACACACACACACACACAGTTCAGAGATCACACGCGTTGTGACTAGACATTCCGTGGAGCAAAGCAGCACCCCATATACTCTGGCGGCGGTCGGTAGGAACGGATCATGTGTTAAACACATTGGCTGAGGCCTTGATAGCATTACAGACGTCCACAGCGCTACCCTATGACATGTCAACATTGACCAGACACCGTCAAGGGCTTTTTGTTGAGAGCATTTTTACAACTCTGGAGACTCCCGCATTTCACAATTACAGCACTCGCTTTCTGAGACAAGCCCCTCTGGCTAAAGCCAGGCTCGCTGGTGTTTTGGCTGGCTGTGTGTGTGTGTGTGTTTAGATTAACCCGTTTAGGCCTGACGTCTAAATAAAAAAAAAATCTTCTAAATCCTGACAGTTTTCTGAAATACCTATGTTTCTGTATCAGTGGTGCTCAATATTTCATGTCAAGGACCCCAAAAATTATATGTATTTGGCCGCCGACCCTCATCTGAAAATATGTTGTTCCAGGGACCAGCAGAAGCAAAGGTTTGAGTTAAAACGTTCGCTGTGAAAGAATATATATTCAAAGATTTGCGCCACATTTTCACGATTTTTCAAAAATAGCAGACCTACAAGCTCGTAGCGCGGCACTCGGTGCCGCGCTATGAGCTTGTAGATCTGCTATTTTTCAATAGCTAAAGTATAACATAATGCTTAAAACACCAGAAGGGGTTCCCGCACAAAATGGATTAAAGGCACAAAGCGGTTTACCAGAGCACAGCGTGATAGTTTTGGGAGAAGTCGTTGGTCTTTCGGAGGTCTTTCGGGTTCAGTTTATTTGATTTTATCAACGGAAGAGGTGAGCCAAAAGCCAGAGGCCTGGCTCGTTGAGTGCCGGACGGTGTCTCGGGAATATACCACACATATTGTGTCTGTGAAAAAAGACCCGGGTGTGTGTGTGATAGTCATTAGCACTGAACATGAATAGTACCTCTACCGAAACAAGACATTGTCCCACTTCGTTCACACAAAAACTGTATTCATTATAGACTAAACAATGGAGTTACAATACTGTATTATACTCTCTAGGTATACTCTAGGTAATACTCTCTAGGTATACTGTATTGTCCCATTTTGGGCGGGAACCCCTTTTAGCTATTGAAAAATAGCAGATCTACAAGCTCATACGAGCTTGTAGGTCTGCTATTTTAAAAAAATCGAAGAACCACTGACATAGAAACAGCTTTTTCAGAAAACTGTCAGGATGTAGAAGACATTTTTAGAATCTGATCTCAGGTCAAAATGGAGTTAAGTCAAGGGATACATTAAAATAATAATAAATACATGTTTTGTCTACAATCCATTTTTATCTTTTTGTTGGCCACACTTTATTCCATGCTGATTGAATGGAACCCTTGTGTGTCTTTGTCCTTCCTTGCCAAAGCAGAGCTGGTGGGCTGCAATACAAAGCCCCGTAATGTATTCAGGGATATTATTATTTCACAGCAGGGAGACGAGAGACTCCGTAAGGCACGGTTTACACACACATCATTCTGGGATCACTCAGTCCGCCCCCGTAATGCCCCCCTCCTTGTGGTCCAGCTGTGGGTCAGAGGGAACATAAATCACTGACATTAGAAACAAACTGTACTCTGGGGGAGAAAAACAAAGCAAATGAAACTCTGCAGGGAGAAAGAAAAACATACAAACAAACGCGTATAGGTGGGGCGAGCGGTTTTCCAGTTACGTGAATTACAGACGTACAGTACGGTTCCATTCGATCCTTCCAGAGAGGTACCTATGGATGTCACTGGCTCGTAGGTACCTTTGGGGGCCACTCCCCCGAGGGTGTGTCTGTGGGTGTGTCTAACAGAGGTACCTCTGGGGACCCATAGAGCACATTTTGAGATTGAGGAAGAAAGATATGGGACCCCACTGTATACGTACATACGCACGTACAGAGACTTGGTGCATTTACAGATAAGATTAACCCATTTTCGGGCGGGAACCCATTTTGGTGTTTTAAACATTGTTATAATTTAGCTATTGAAAAATATCAGATCTACAAGCTCATAGCTTGTAGATCTGCTATTTTTGAAAAATCGTAAGAATTTGGCGCAAATCTTTGAATATATATTCTTTCAAAGTGAATGTTTTTAACCATCATTAAAACCACCATTAAAACCATCTCTTCCCCCCTCCCCCTCCCCCCCCTCCCCCCCTCCCCCCTTGCAGGCGTGATCTACACCACGGACGTGCTGGACCGCGAGACCAAGGACTCCTATTGGCTGACGGTGTACGCCAGCGACCACGGCGTGGTGCCGCAGCACGCGGCCATCGAGGTGTTCGTGCAGGTGGAGGACGTCAACGACAACGCCCCGCTGACATCGGAGCCCGCCTACCGGCCCAGCGTGGCGGAGAACTCGCCGCGGGACACGTCCGTCATGCACATCCAGGCGCAGGACCCGGACGCGCCCACCGGGAACGACAAGCTGACGTACCGGGTCGTCAGCGGGAACCCGCAGAACTTCTTCACCATTAACGCTCGCACCGGTGAGTGGCGTTTATTTTTTTAGTAGGGATGATGTCCCAGGGGTTGGTTGTGTGTGTGTGTGTGTGTGTGTGTGTGTGTGTGTGTGTGTGTGTGTGTGTGTGTGTGTGTGTTAGGGCATTAAGCAACTAGTCGACTAGTTTACTAGTCGTCTAGTAAATCCACTAGTCGACCTTGTTGGTACTAGTTGACTAGTTTTTTTTTTTTTTTAAGATATTTTTTTGCGGCTTACGCCTTTTATTGATTTTTGAAGGGACAGACAGTAGGCTGACAGGAAACGGGAGAGAGATGGGGGAAGACATGCAGTAAAGGCCGTGTCGGGCTCGGGAGTCGAACCCGCGGCACACTGCGACTGGATTACCAGTCGGGTGCCCAGACGGTTACGCCACCGCCTGGGCACTAGTTGACTAGTTGATAAGATTTTTTATTTTTTTAAGTTTATTTTTTTATTTTTTATTTTGTTTCCCGATTTTGTAGGCCTGTTTTACATAATAGGTAGTTAAACAACTAGTCGACTAGTAAACTAGGCAACTAGTCAACTAGTAAAAATGACTAGAAATGAATGCCCTAGTGTGTGTGTGTGTGTGTGTGTGTGTGTGTGTGTGTGTGCGTGTGCGTGCGTGCGTGCGATGAATGATGGTACCATGGTAGTGGATACTGCAGTAGCATCACAAACTTGCAGGTTGCACTGAATGGAAGTATAGCATGGAAATCCTGGCGAATCTGCCATTGAAAAAAAAAAAAAAAACCCTTGACAGTTTTGGTCTGGCACCGCTCGGTTGTGATTGGATTTCACTCCCTCCGAAGTAGTGAGGGACCAATCGGGAGGCATTTGTGTTTTTGTATCCGCCCCTTTGGAAATACAGGTTCCACACATGATGAGATTCCAGACTAATATCTATGCAGTGATATTAGCCCATTTTGGGCGGGAACCCCTTTTGGTGTTTTAAACATTATGTTATAATTTAGCTATTGAAAAATAGCAGATCTACAAGCTCATAGCGCGCCACCGAGTGGCGCGCTACGAGCTTGTAGGTCTGCTATTTTTGAAAAATCGTGAAAATATTTATTTCAGAAAACTGGAGGATTTAGAAGATTCTTTTTAAATTTTGAGGTCAGGCCTAAATGGGTTCGTCTGGCCATGCCATGCTAGAATGGAAGTGGAAACTTAGCTGGTGTTGAGATGAAAGGCTTTGAAAATGAATCCCGGCATCCTGGTTCTTTCGGCAACTTCAAGGTATATACCGTAGGAGTTTTGTTTTGGCTCCTCTGGGCCATCTGTAAGTGAAGTGCAATTAGTTTCGTAGGGACTGACAGTAGTAGGTAGTTTTCATTTGCTCTCAGCTTGTTGATGCCACGGGCCGAGATTAGCAACGCCGGTGCTCGTGAAGTGTTGATTGCCAGTTTGTCAAATCCCTTATGTAACTGACGGCATGCGTCAAATGTTTTTATTCGCTTGCCACGTCTGCAGCAGAAGCCAATTTCCTCGGTGATTGATTGAATCATTTTCTATTTGACTGAGAGAGAGACGCGTGTTGTTTGTGCTTAACAGTGCGTGTCTCTCTTGCACACGCTCACATCTCTGTTTCCTTCCTTCTGCATAACTCTTAACCTTTGTGACACCAAATGTATGAACTCCCGCTTATCTCACAAGCACACACCCACTGACATGCGCAGTGGGTGTGGTGAAAAAATAGCAGATCTACAAGCTCATAGCGCGCCACCGAGTGGCGCGCTACGAGCTTGTAGGTCTGCTATTTTTGATGTAGAAGACATTTTTAGAATCTGATCTCAGGTCAGAATGGGATAATTAGGGTTTGCTACATGCCAGTTAACCTATTTAGACCTGAAAAAATGGCTTCTAAATCCCAACAGTTTTCTAAAAAAAACCCTATGTTTTTCTATTCTACACTGTATAAATGCACGATATCTGTACGTGCGTGAGAGTGAGTAATATGTGGGTGTGTATGTGTATCTGTCGGCTGGATATCTCGAGAACAGTTCGACCGGCGATCAATGTCAAACTCGCTGTGTTGTATCGCTGAGGATCTGACGGAGTGCAGTGACACCGAAAACGTGAAATCCGTGACTCACCGTCGTCCCCCCAACTGAAGCACGTCACGTTCTGTCAAAACTATTCCTGAGATTCT
>NW_027638611.1:32500-34555 GCF_951216825.1 Electrona antarctica
TAGGCCCTCTGCCCTACATTGCTAACAAAATTCCAGTCTAAATTTAGTTTGTTTATTGTTTTCCTCTTCTGCTATAGCGTATCAGTTCTGCGTATTGGAATGCAATATGCAGCGGCGCTAAGCTAGTGCTTGGCTAGGGGGGGGGGGGGGGGGGCTTTTGTTCATGGATGAATAATGAAATGCCAGAAGGCGGTTGTTTTTGCGATACTATACGCACACGAGTCAAGGTTCTACTATACGTATTGCCACCGACTTGGTGGAGATAAAGTTGTTGTTTTCACACCATTTTACTCATATCAAAGCAGAATGTGTCCCTCGTCACATTCATAAGAGGAAAAAAAAGAAGCGCTTAGATTTCATAGTTAATTATCGTTTTTTTTTTAAATACAGCATTATCTAGCGCTGCAAACAGACGCGCGTTCATTTCCACAGGTGCATCTGTGTGCCTTCATTGTGTGTGTGTGTGTGTGTGTGTGTGTGTGTGTGTGTGTGTGTGTGTGTGTGTGTGTGTGTGTGTGTGTGTGTGTGTGTGTGTGTGTGTGTGTGTGTGTGTGTGTGTGTGTGTGTGTGTGTGTGTGTGTGTGTGTGTGTGGGTGCGTGACTGGTATATTTTTAAGATATAGTATAAGACTGTGAAAATGCAGTGTTGGCATCGACCTCTGAAAATAACTATGGCCATCAAGAGGCAGCTTGTCCGCTCCATTTCTCCCCTCAAGCCTCTAGTCCAAGCAGCTGGACCGTGCTGGGATATTGACGAGCATTTCTATCGACCCACCGGCATCCATGGCTCCAGACAGTCCCTCCTCCGCTGCGCCCATCCCGAGTTCCTTCTTTTCCACCATGCAGGGCCGCAACGTGATGCCATGCTGCTCGCCCAATGGGCAGTGCTTTGACTGACCGCCGGGGCCCCCGACATTCACACACCTGTGTGGAGTGTAAACTATGAACGAACATGTGATTCTGCTCCGTGGATAAAATGGTGCATTTATATAGCGCCTTTATCCAAGGCGCTTTACATAGATTGTGCATTACGTTCACCCATTCACACACACACATTCATACACCGATTGCGGCGGAAGCCATGCAAGGTACCAACCAGCACACCGGGAGCAATTTGGGGTTCAGTGTCTTGCCCAAGGACACTTCGACATGTAGACAGGAGGACCCGGGATTCGATCCGCCGACCCATGGATCATTGGACGACCTGCTCTACATCCTGAGCCACAGTCGCCCCTGGATGTGGGTCAAATATATGATGTTGGGCTGGGCTGGGCATATGGCAGAATGGAACAGTCAATCTTTGAGATGGTATATATGGGTAGTAAAGTCGAGTGAACTTTATTTACAAATCACATGCCGTACAAAGTGTGCATGGCAATGTTCGGTCTGAGGCCCTGGCCAACAGGGCCTATGAGTTTGATTTCAGATCAGAATAAAACATGTGGTCATGAAATCCAAGATTGTAGCAACGTAAAGTATTGCTGTCAAAACTACTTTTTGGGACATTTTAGTCAAGTTCAGTTCAGGTTTGCGGTTCCGGTTAGTGTTTTTTGGAGCCTGATCCACCATGACACGACACAGCACCCATGAGTCACCGTGCCACGGTCATAATATCCTCTTCCTTGCCAGCTGCCGACTGCCATCACAAGCCACCTTCTCGCTCTCCAGATCTCTGTGCAGTGCACTTGACAAGTGACTCAGAGGAGCCCCCCTTCTGCGCCATGCGGCGTCCGCATGGAAAACTAACAGCAACCTCTTTGCAAGAATGACCCGTCATGTCGGGTTGCTCACGAGAGTGGCGTGCAGCATCTAGGGAGTGGGAGTGTAAAGTGAAGGAGGGAGGGAGGGAGCGGAGATGAGATGAGGTTTCTGAATGAAATAAAAGGTCAGTGGCCAGATGATATGAGAGAGAGAGAGAGAGAGAGAGGAGAGAGAGAGAGGAGAGAGAGAGGGAGAGAGAGAGGGAGAGAGGGGGGGGGAGAGAGAGAGAGAGAGAGAGAGAGAGAGAGAGAGGGGAGAGGGAGAGGGGGAGGGGGAGAGGGGGAGGGAGCGGAG
>NW_027638611.1:34755-52255 GCF_951216825.1 Electrona antarctica
AGGAGAACGTTGTAGGCATCTTTAAGGCTCTCTCTGATCCCTCCGTGTTTTAATTTGTATGGTAATAGTGGACGCGTAGGATGATGAGATGTATGCACTCACCGCGTGGCGGTAAAAAAGTAGATCACAAGGATTACGCTAATGACATCTGCGTTCTTAGCACATGCGCGTGTTGTACATACATTATTAGGCTCATGTTCATGAGGTGGGCGATGAATGATAGCCATTTGCTGAGAACGTGCACATGCCTTAGGCTGTTGTTTTGGCTAATAATAATATAACAAATTGAATATGTTTGTCCTCAAGCTATATACCGTAGCATGTAGACTTTTGCAGTGCGGCCGTGTTGGAATTAACCCATTTTGACCTAAAAATGTCTTCTACATTCTGACAGTTTTCTGAAAAAGCTATGTTTCTGTCAGTCGTTCTTCGACTTTTCAAAAATAGCAGACCTACAAGCTCGTAGCGCGCCACTCGGTGGCGCGCTATGAGCTTGTAGATCTGCTATTTTTCAATAGCTAAAGCATAACATAATGCTAACACCAAAAGGCGTTCCCGCCTAGAATGGGTTAATGAACTCTTATGAATGAGAGACGAGTCTCCACTCTCCTGGATTAGTGGCACCACTAATCACAACCTTAATTAATCTTTTACTAATTCCAATTAAGCCCAAGACTCTCATATTGGCCTATTGAGTTTCACTCACAGTTTTGTGCTACACGGGTAAGTCTAGAAGGAGTGCTATACCTCTCAGCTGATGTTCCCATTTGTTATGTTCGGTGCAAGTCTGTAGGCCTTTTGATTACCAGATTTAGTAATTACTTTGGGATTAGAGGCAGTAATCATCGAGAGATATAATAATCTTTTTATACATTACAACTGCATCTGCATCTGTTCTGACATGCACAGCTCTTGGCATTGCTGCTATCGTGGACAATGTGCTTTATCGATATACCCTCTTAATCTTCGGGTCACACGGTCGGTGCCACTACACTAATGTCAGCAAAGCAGTGCAGGAGAAGGTCATATACTTCACATGATAAAGCTTGCGTGCACAGTGCGTGATGCAAAGGAATCTAATAATACTGCCAAGAAATAGGATGCTAAGCTAGTGCATGCGGAGGCAGCGGTGGCCGAACGGATTGCGGGAGCGGTCTTGATACCGGAAGGTCGCCAGTTCGAATCAGAGGTCCAACACGTTAAAATTACCACCGCTGAAGTGCCCTTGAGCAAGGCATTGAACCACTACCATGAAATGTTCTATGAGCAGGGCCTGGCTGGAAACAAGTTCTTGAGCTTAGCCCAGATACCCTGAGTAAATATAGTAACTTTGCTTTGCTTTGCTTTATGCACTACACATAAAGTAATGAATCCTGAGCAACTAGTTAACCCATTCAGGATGGGTGTTTTAAGCATTATGCTATACTTTAGCTATTATATAAAATAGCAGATCTACAAGCTTGTAGATCTGCTATTTTGAAAAATCGTGAAAATGTGACGCAAATCTTTGAATATATGTTCTTTCAGAGCAAACTTTTTTTTTTAACTTAAACCTTTGCTTCTGGGGCAGTCCCTGGAACAACATATTTTCAGATGGGGGTCCGCAGCCAAATACAGATAATTCTGGGGGTCCTTGACATGAAAAAGGTTGAGCACCGCTGACACAGAAACATAGGTTTTTTTAGGAGCCTAAATGGGTTAAGGATATGAATGTAATGTCTCGCAGGTCCTTCAAAACACGATACATCATAAACGGTGCATGCGTAGCGCACGTCCGTCCTGTGGAAAGATCTGGCCCAGTGATCCAGTACGCTGCAGTGGTCTGACAGACATGTGTAGCGGAGCACAGAGCCATGTCAATGCGGCGGCTCTGGTTAGTTTCCGTGTTTTATTGTGTGCGACCTCAGCGCATGGGGAGTGTGTGTGTATAGTCTGTCTGCTTCTTTTCATCATTCGCTTTTCAACACCCCCCCCCCTCTCTCTCTCTCTCTCTCTCTCTCTCTCTCTCTCTCTCTCTCTCTCTCTCTCTCTCTCTCCACTCCTTTGTGTTTTTTTATACGTTGCACCCCTGACATTTGTAGTTAATACCAGCAGGCTCCTAATTGAAAAGCAGGAATGTAAGTAGCGACTTATAGACTATTAAAAGCAATGTATCTACCATGGTGCCTAACTATTAATTGCACTGCAGCAAAGCGTGTGTGTGTGTGTGTGTGTGTGTGTGTGTGTGTGTGGGGTGGGGGGGGGGGGGGGGGGGGGGGGGTGTAGACAGACATCGTGTAGGAGGGGGAAAAGGGGATGAACATAAAGATAGGGAGAATATGCAGGGGGGCAAAACGGAATTAATTACAGCTAACCTTGAGCATTGAGTGTTCCCACAGGAGGGCAGAAATAGCAAGGTGTGTGTGTGTGTGTGTGTGTGTGTGTGTGTGTGTGTGTGTGTGTGTGTGTGTGTGTGTGTGTGTGTGTGTGTGTGTGTGTGTGTGTGTGTGTGTGTGTGTGTGTGTGTGTGTGTGTGTGTGTGTGGTTTATTGATGATATAGCATGTATAAAGCATGAATGCATGTCGGTATGCTCCCATTGAGCGTGTGTGTGTGTGTGTGTGTGTGTGTGTGTGTGTGTGTGTGTGTGTGTGTGTGTTCAATCATATATCTGGAGGAGATAAAAGCAATGTTTATGATTTAAGTGCTGTCATTTTCTCCCTGCTTCAGTATATCTCCTATGACTGAAGTGACTGACTGAATTAGATATTTTTTAAGTTGAACTAGGTTGAAACTGAAAGGAGATGGCGGGGGTGGGAGTCGAGAGGAGAGGGGTGCAGCTACAGTTGGGTAGCCACCGATATTGACCCATTTTGGCCTGACCTCAAAATTTTAAAAAATCCTTCTAAATCCTCCAGTTTTCTGAAATAAATATTTTCACGATTTTTAAAAAATAGCAGACCTACAAGCTCGTAGCGCGCCACTCGGTGGCGCGCTATGAGCTTGTAGATCTGCTATTTTTCAATAGCTAAATTATAACAATAATAATTAATAATGTTTAAAACACCAAAAGGGGTTCCCGCCCAAAATGGGTTAACTGTCCTTTTTGCGCAGATCACGCAAACCTCAGCAAAAAGAAAAGGACAATATCGATGGCCTCCAACTGTAGCCTTTTGTACTGTAATGTGGAGCAGAAGGGGATTGGGGAGTGTTGGGGTACGTGGGAGGAGGGAGGGGGAGGGGGTCTTATACTCACTCAGCCAGTTGATAGCATTACCACATAGTAGTCTCTCGTGGCCAGACTGTTGCCTCCTGCAATTTTCAAATGCTTCCGTCATACAGTCTGGAGCACGCCACGGAAGCTCTGATCATGAGCGAGCGATACAACGGTCGTAATGCAACATGGCGCTCGAATAGAACTCACGAACTGCGTTGCACGTAATCCCCGCTATCCCTACCCTGCCTTTCCTGTAACTATGCGTTTTACTGTTAAATAGATTGGACACGTTTCAAAAAATAAGTACCCTTTTCTAAAAATGCTGCTAGGATGAAGAACAGCACAGTATAATGCATCTGTCAATGCAGTTTCATTTTAGGGTAAGCACTGCAGCCATAATGTTTGCAGGGACGGGAAATTGCTAAATACTTTATTTTCATATAGTAGTTGACAGTTTAATCTAGATTTGTGTACAGTAATTAAGTCTCTCCGGCATAGCCGAAGCTGCTTCATTGATCGTGAATGGGACACCAACCTTGGTACATAATGTCAGTTTCCACCATACCCAGGCTGGATTTCCCAGGATATTATGGGTACTTTTTTCTGATTTGTATAACTGCGACTATTACTATTATCTGTAACTGGCTGATTAAGCACACCGAGGCCATGAAGTCCTCCTCCCACTCATAACAACAGCACATTCACAACGTGTGGCTTGTTCTCACTCTGTGTGTGTGTGTGTGTGTGTGTGTGTGGGTGTGTGTGTGCGTGTGTGTGTGCGCGTGAGGGATGACCTGGACAGAGGGAGACCCTCACTATTCGTCAGTTGTTATCTAGTATGTTGTGGGGAGTAGAGCACTCATTTGGAACACAGGCAAAGATATTTCTCTCACTCCGTGCGTGTGCGTGTGCGTGTGCGTGTGCGTGTGCGTGTGCGTGTGCGTGTGTGTGTGTGTGTGTGTGTGTGTGTGTGTGTGTTTGTGCCTGTTGTTAACTGACCCTTTTCCACAGTTACAGTTGTGGGCGATTTAATGTGAACATACTCTAGCAGTCCGACAACAAGCTCACAAGGTGTTGCAACGTGTTATATTTCGGAGAGATTTGTCCAGTATGGCCTGCAGTTTTCAAACACACACGCAGAAGATTCTTAAGCGCATCCTGAATGGCATGAAGGCACACAGAGAGAGAGAGAGAAGAGAAAGTGACAGGCGGCTGGTAAAAAAAACCCGTTCTGGATGTTTGGACGGGCCACCGGCCCACCGATTTGGACCCCTGAGGTTTCTTTTCCCTTTTATCCAGTACAGACTGCAGCCTATATGTCTTTGTTCTGTGGAAGGCTTCAGCAAAAAGTGGATTTGTCCCACAGGCGATAAGTTTGGAACAGAATGAGATGAGCTGGATAAGTCTTTATTTGGGCCTTACCCACGGGAGACCATGACATTGTTTATTTTTATACCTTGTGCAGCCTGTGCTTTTCTTCGCCGATACAAAAGACCGCAGTGGAGTCTTAAAATGCCGTATGTTTTCGTTGTGCCTTTGCTGAGAGTGATTTGCTGTTTTTTTTTAGCAGTGCTTGCTTGTACTGAACTCCTCTGTGCTGGAAGTATAACCTTACAGCAGTGACCGCCCACTGCTCAGCGCAATGGCAGCATTACTGTAACAACTAACCCAATCTCACCCAAACACAGTGAAATAACACGGATTGAATTCCTTACATGCACTACTATAGAAACCCCCAAAATACGTACATATCACACCGAAATCCTCCCCATAGATCGCGAGGGGCGCCGTCTCAAGCGAACGCGAGAGACGAGAGACACCACCCAGCGAGCTGAAGCAAGCGAGTTTTGCCGTGGCGAACGTTGCGAAGTTCGATTGAGCCGACTCCGTCCGAGTTGCAACAGAATGTTGTGGGGAGCGCATTTGCTCCCAACTGAGATAATGGGGTGAAAGCCACGCCTCCGTCACGGTCAAAACAGAAGCATACGGATTTTGGGGTTATCTAGTAGTGTATGTACAGTAAGGAATTGCCAATCTGTGTTATTTCACCGTGTTTGGGACGAGATGGGGCTCCTAACATCACAGTCCCAGCTAGCAGCCCCTATAGAGGCCTTTACACCCAACCAGACCCACCTGGTTTGAACTGGGGCCAATGGATTGATTGATTGATTGAAATATTTATTAACAGACCCAATTAAGCATTACACTTGTTTACAAGAAGGTTCACCTTGTTCAATTCATCAAAACATTTAGAGACATACAAATAAATACTTCTATATACCGGTAGTCAAAGAACAGAACAGGAATTAATCATAAAGGAGGTAAAAAGGGAAAAGAAACATATACAGTGAGGGGAAAAAAGGTGGGCGGTGGGGGGGGATTCAGATTTTACGGGGGCCAGTTTCAAATTGCAGCCGTCCGTAGGTGCCCCTTGAGAGTGGTTTTGAAGGAGTCAAGGGATTCGCATGTCTTAATGACTGTTGGTAGGGCGTTCCACAACTAGAACCGGTTACTGCACAACCGGGTGGTGCATGCATTCCCAACTCACATTATTCCTGATTAGGGTCCTAGTATACAAACATGGGGGATAAAAAATAGACATTTACCCTGATACTAGGGGATACTTTATTTTATTTGTATTTATGGGTGTACAGTATGTATGTATGTAAGCTCTAAACTGTGATGATATAATCTGTCGGGACTTTGTATCTAGTCGTGCACTCTCCTGTGTGTGGAGAGTGTGTCTCTCCTGATTCCCGGTTCTCTTCTCACTTCCATCTCTCGGCCCCAGGCTTATATCATACTTGAGACCCTCATAAGTGTTCCATTACCGACAATGCATTTCAGCGTCTAAAAGGGACGAACCAGTCTGCCATTTAACCCGTCTTTTCCACACAAGTGCACACGCCACCGAGTGAGAAGCATGTTTGTCTGACTGATCCAGTTGATGCTAATGGAACCTCATCATGTTTGGGTGTGTCTTTCTCCGCTCAAGCACTCCTGAAAGCTACTAGTCGCTCAGCAACACTTAAATATCTCATGAGTTTGTCCTGCTCCGAAGCATAAGAGCTAATGGAAGCATTAGAACATGATGCTAACATTGTAAAGGGGTGTGTAGTGTGTGTAGTGTGTGTAGTGTGTGTGTGTGTGTGTGTGTGTGTGTGTGTGTGTGTGTGTGCGTGTGCGCGTGCGCGTGTGCGTGCATGCGTGCGTGCGTGCGTCTTTCTGCGGTAACTCCTAACTTTACACTCTAGAGTGCGTTTGTCATCAGCACTCATGTGCAAGCCCAAGAGGTTTGAACATGGATAGGTGTGCTTATTGGGGAGACTAATCGACCACTCAACAAACCAAATCAATGTTTAGCTCCGCGCCACTTAATAGAGGCGGCTGTGGCCCAAACTGTTGTACAGGCAGGTAGACAGGCAGACAGGCAGACAGGCAGGCAGGCAGGCAGGCAGGCAGGCAGGCAGGCAGGGAGACAGGGAGGCAGGCAGGCAGGCAGGGAGGCATGCAGGGAGGCAGGCAGGGAGGCAGGCAGACAGACAGACAGGCAGACAGGCAGGCAGACAGACAGGCAGGCAGACAGGCAGGCAGGGAGGCAGGGAGACAGGCAGGCAGGCAGGCAGGCAGGCAGGCAGGCAGGCAGGCAGGCAGGCACACATACATACACAAGAGCGATACATTTCAGACACAATGTATCTGGCTGAAACTGACATATGCAAACACTCAGTGTCAGACATACAACCCACATGAGAGCACAGGAACATGCATGCACGCGCACGTGCACACGCGCACACACACACACACACACACACACACACACACACACACACACACACACACACACACACACACACACACACACACACGCACAGTTCAGAGATCACACGAGTTGTGACTAGACGTTCCGTGGAGCAAAGCACCCCATATACTCTGGCGGCGGTCGGTAGGAACGGATCATGTGTTAAACACATTGGCTGAGGCCTTGATAGCATTACAGACGTCCACAGCGCTACCCTATGACATGTCAACATTGACCAGACACCGTCAAGGGCTTTTTGTTGAGAGCATTTTTACAACTCTGGAGACTCCCGCATTTCACAATTACACCACTTGCTTTCTGAGACAAGCCCCTCTGGCTAAAGCCAGGCTCGCTGGTGTTTTGGCTGGCTGTGTGTGTGTGTGTTTAGATTAAAGGCACAAAGCGGTTTACCAGAACACAGCGTGATAGTTTGGGAGAAGTCGTTGGTCTTTCGGAGGTCTTTCGGGTTCAGTTTATTTGATTTTATCAACGGAAGAGGTGAGCCAAAAGCCAGAGGCCTGGCTCGTTGAGTGCCGGTGTCTCGGGAATATACCACACATATTGTGTCTGTGAAAAAAGACCGGGGTGGTGTGTGATAGTCATTAGCACTGAACATGAATAGTACCTCTGCCGAAATAAGACATTGTCCCACTTCGTTCACACAAAAACCGTATTCATTATCGACTAAACAATGGAGTTACAATACTGTATTATACTCTCTAGGTATACTCTAGGTAATACTGTATTATCCCATTTTGGGCGGGAACCCCTTTTGGTTTTAGCATTATGTTATGCTTTAGCTATTGAAAAATTGCAGATCTACAAGCTCATACGAGCTTGTAGATCTGCTATTTTTGAAAAATCGAAGAACGACTGACATAGAAACATAGCTTTTTCAGAAAACTGTCAGGATGTAGAAGACATTTTTAGAATCTGATCTCAGGTCAAAATGGGTTCAGTATCAGGGATACATTCAAATAATAATAAATAAATGTTTTGTCTACAATCCATTTTTATCTTTTTTGTTGGCCACACTTTATTCCATGCTGATTGAATGGAACCCTTGTGTGTCTTTGTCCTTCCTTGCCAAAGCAGAGCTGGTGGGCTGCAATACAAAGCCCCGTAATGTATTCAGGGATATTATTATTTCACAGCAGGGAGACGAGAGACTCCGTAAGGCACGGTTTACACACACATCATTCTGGGATCACTCAGCCCGGCCCCCGTAATGCCCCCCTCCTTGTGGTCCAGCTGTGGGTCAGAGGGAACATAAATCACTGACATTAGAAACAAACTGTACTCTGGGGGAGAAAAACAAAGCAAATGAAACTCTGCAGGGAGGAAAACATACAAACAAACGCGTATCGGTGGAGGCGAACGGTTTTCCAGTTGAGTGAATTACAGACGTACGTACATACACACGTACGTGTGTGGTGCATTTACTAGGCATGTAACGATATATCGTATATCGATATTAATCCCGACGATATGAATCGATTCATTGATTTTTTTTAAGGGGGGCTAGTGTGTGATGTGAAATGTGAGCTTTAGTCATATTCCATCATATTCAAGTGCTTTTGGAGAGAAATGATAGTCACTTTCAGTAGTAGAGCACTGTAGAGGGGAGCTGTGTGTGTCTGTGACTGTGCCCAGATGGTCGTTGATGCTCATCAAGGAAGGCAATTATGTTTCTGCACTGTCAAAAGTAATGCTACTTCTTTTGCAATGTAGTTAAATAAAAAATATCAGGGGGGAAGATAAATTATATAAAATTATAAAAACGGTAATTTCTCTTTAAAATATATATATTTTTTAATATCGTTAAAAATCGTATCGTGAACCTCATATTGTGATACGAATCTGTGAGTGAGTTGAGTGAATCGTTACATGCCTAGCATTTACAGATAAGATTAAACCATCTCTCCCCCCCCCCCCCCCTCCCCCCCCTGCAGGCGTGATCTACACCACGGACGTGCTGGACCGCGAGACCAAGGACTCCTATTGGCTGACGGTGTACGCCAGCGACCACGGCGTGGTGCCGCAGCACGCGGCCATCGAGGTGTTCGTGCAGGTGGAGGACGTGAACGACAACGCGCCGCTGACGTCGGAGCCCGCCTACCGGCCCAGCGTGGCGGAGAACTCGCCGCGGGACACGTCCGTCATGCACATCCAGGCGCAGGACCCGGACGCGCCCACCGGGAACGACAAGCTGACGTACAGGGTCGTCAGCGGGAACCCGCAGAACTTCTTCACCATCAACGCTCGCACCGGTGAGTGGCGTCTTTTTTTTTTTTAGTAGGGATGATGTCCCAGGGGTTTTGTGTGTGCGTGTGTGTGTGTGTGTTAGGGCATTAAGCAACTAGTCGACTAGTTTACTAGTCGTCTAGTAAATCCACTAGTCGACCTTGTTGGTACTAGTTGACTAGTTGATAAGATTTTTTATTTTTTTAAGTTTATTTTTTTATTTTTTATTTTTTTTCCCGATTTTGTAGGCCTGTTTTTTTTTTTTTTTACATAATAGGTAGTTAAACAACTAGTCGACTAGTAAACTAGGCAACTAGTCAACTAGTAAAAATGACTAGAAGTGAATGCCCTAGTGTGTGTGTGTGTGTGTGTGTGTGTGTGTGTGTGTGTGTGTGTGTGCGTGTGCGTGCGTGCGTGCGATGAATGATGGTACCATGGTATTGGATACTGCAGTAGCATCACAAACTTGCAGGTTGCACTGAATGGAAGTAACATGGAAATCCTGGCGAATCTGCCATTGAAAAAAAAAAGAAAAAAAACCCTTGACAGATTTGGTCTGGCACCGCTCGGTTGTGATTGGATTTCACTCCCTCCGAAGTAGTGAGGGACCAATCGGGAGGCATTTGTGTTGTTGTATCTGCCCCTTTGGAAATGCAGGTTCCACACACTAATATAATATCTATGCAGTGATATCAGTCTGGCCATGCCAGGCTAGAATGGAAGTGGAAACTTAGCCTAGTGTTGAGATGAAAGGCTTTGAAAATGAATCCCGGCGTCCTGGTTCTTTCGGCAACTTCAAGGTATATACCGTAGGAGTTTTGTTTTGGCTCCTCTGGGCCATCTGTAAGTGAAGTGCAATTAGTTTCGTAGGGACTGACAGTAGTAGGTAGTTTTCATTTGCTCTCAGCTTGTTGATGCCACGGGCCGAGATTAGCAACGCCGGTGCTCGTGAAGTGTTGATTGCCAGTTTGTCAAATCCCTTATGTAACTGACGGCGTGCGTCAAATGTTTTTATTCGCTTGCCACGTCTGCAGCAGAAGCCAATTTCCTCGGTGATTGATTGAATCATTTTCTATTTGACTGAGAGAGAGACGCGTGTTGTTTGTGCTTAACAGTGCGTGTCTTCTCTGCACACGCTCACATCTCTGTTTCCTTCCTTCTGCATAACTCTTAACCAATTTAGGCCTGACGTCGAAATTTAAAAAATGTCTTCTAATTCAGTTTTCTGAAAAACCTTATGTTTCTGTATCAGTGGTGCTCAATATTACATGTCAAGGACCCCAAAAATTATCTGTAATTGGCTGCCGACTGCCATCTGAAAATATGTTGTTCCAGGGACCTCCCCAGAAGCAAAGATTTGAGTTAAAATGTTCACTCTGTAACAATATATATTCAAAGATTTGAGGCACATTTTCACGATTTTCAAAAATAGCAGACCTACAAGAGAGATCTGTAGATCTGCTATTTTTCAATAGCTAAAGTATAACATAATGCTATAAACACCAAAATGGGTTCCCGCCTAAAATGGGTTAATGGTATCACATTGTGGCGGAATTATTCGCCCCGGGTTTGTTTTGTAGACTCTTTCCTTCCCTTTCCAGTAATGGAGGTCAGTGCAGTTATGGGTGACAGGTCGGGCGTGTGCGCATGTCAGTGGGTGTGCTTGTGAGATAAGCGGGAGTTCATACATTTGGTGTCACATAGGATAACCCATTTTCGGCGGGAACCCCTTTTGGTGTTAGCATTATGTTATGCTTTAGCTATTGAAAAATAGCAGATCTACAAGCTCATAGCGCGCCACCGAGTGGCGCGCTACGAGCTTGTAGGTCTGCTATTTTTGAAAAATCGAAGAACGACTGACATAGAAACATAGCTTTTTCAGAAAACTGTCAGGATGTAGAAGACATTTTTAGAATCTGATCTCAGGTCAGAATGGGATAATTAGGGTTTGCTACATGCCAGTTAACCCATTTAGACTTGAAAAAATGGCTTCTAAATCCTACCAGTTTTCTAAAAAAAACCTATGTTTTTCTATTCTACACTGTATAAATGCACGATATCTGTACGTGCGTGAGAGTGAGTAATATCTGGGTGTGTATGTGTATCTGTCGGCTGGATATGGACAGTTCGACCGGCGATCAATGTCAAACTCGCTGTGTTGTATCGCTGAGGATCTGACGGAGTGCAGTGACACCGAAAACGTGAAATCCGTGACTCACCGTCGTCCCCCCAACTGAAGCACGTCACGTTCTGTCAAAACTATTCCTGAGAGCCCAGGCGGTGGCGTAACCGTCTGGGCACCCGACTGGTAATCCAGTCGCAGTGTGCCGCGGGTTCGACTCCCGAGCCCGACACGGCCTTTACTGCATGTCTTCCCCCATCTCTCTCCCGTTTCCTGTCAGCCTACTGTCTGTCCCTTCAAAAAAACCAATAAAAGGCGTAAGCCGCAAAAAAAAAATCTTAAAAAAAAAAAAAAAAAAACTATTCCTGAGATTCTGTAGATTTGGTCACATTAGTGCGTTAATTATCATTTAGTTTGTTAGATCAAAACAGAAACAAATCCATTGACACACGACACGGTGCGGAGTATGTGTGAGTGTGACGGTGGTGCCGTGATCCAAACGCTGGGTCATTTTGAGGGAGAATTGTTGTCAGTTTGTAGGCGGCAATTTATTTTCATTACTCTTCGGATCATCTGGAGGTTTTCTGCGCCTTCCTCGCCGATTTATTTTAATTACTATTCGGATCATCTGAAATCTAACGTGGTCATTTCTGATGCTGTTTTGCTTCCTAGAGAGAAATGTAGCCTCCTCAATTTTGCCACCTTCATAACATCCACCATTGTTCCATTAGAACTTTTTTTTCAAAAAAAAGTATAAAGCATATTGTGTTAAAGAACATGACTAGAGGTACCTCCTTGGTCGAGTAGGTGTGCAGTCTAGTGGTTTGCTAGATTAGATTAGCTCTGGACACACACAGACAGACAGACAGACAGACAGACAGACAGACAGACAGACAGACAAGACCCTCTTATAGATGGCTAGACTCCTGCAGAGTCACGACATAAATACAAATAAAACATTGTGGAAATTGCCTACAAAGGTGAAGTAACGGACACAACTCTTTGCATACAGATTAGCCAGCTGTTTAGGCTGAGGATGAAAAGTTCTGTGGACATTCCATTATGCTTAAAGGGGAATACCACTCATTTTCAACATTTTACCATGTCATTAATATACCTTAGAGCTGTTGTGTGGAAACAATAAAAAAGTCCCCCCATTCTGTGTTTCCTAGAAAAATCATTAACAAAAAAATCATTAACATGGTGAATCACATCTTGATGACATCATCAAGATGTGTTTCACCATGTTAATGATTTTTTTCAGACCTCCAGTTCTAGGAAACACAGAATGGGGGGACTTTTTTATTATTTCCACACAACAGCTCTAAGGTATATTAATGACATAGTAAAATGTTGAAAATGAGTGGAATGCCCCTTTAAGTACCACTCTGAACTACCCGTGATTACCTCCCAGAAGAGGCAATGTTGAGGTTATGTGAGGTCTGTCTGTCTGTCTGTGATCAACATATCTCCAAGAGGAATGGTCAAATTCCCGTTTGCCGTAAACACGAGAGGACATAGGAGGCCGTGATCCAAACGCTGGGTCATTTTGAGGGAGAATTGTTGTCAGTTTGTAGGCGGCAATTTATTTTCATTACTCTTCAGATCATCTGGAGGTTTTCTGCGCCTTCCTCGCCGATTTATTTGAATTACTCTTCGGATCATCTGAAATCTAACGTGGTCATTTCTGATGCTGTTTTGCTTCCTAGCGAGAAATGTAGCCTCCTCAATTTTGCCACCTTCATAACATCCACCATTGTTCCATTAGAACTTTTTTTTTAAAATAATATATTTATTGACATTATTTTTCAATTATATAAAACATTACAGTTATAGCTCTCTCGTTAATAAAATGTCCAGAAAAAACACAAACATAACAGATACACAAATACAATACAAATACCATTAGAACATTTTTGATTTATTATTTCAAAAAAGTATAAAGCATATTGTGTTAAAGAACATGACTAGAGGTACCTCCTTGGTCGAGTAGGTGTGCAGTCTAGTGGTTTGCTAGATTAGATTAGCTCTGGACACAGACAGACAGACAGACAGACAGACAGACAGACAGACAGACAGACAGACAGACAGACAGACAGACAGACAGACAGACAGACAGACAGACAGACAGACAGACAGACAAGACCCTCTTATAGATGGCTAGACTCCTGCAGAGTCACGACATAAATACAAATAAAACATTGTGGAAATTGCCTACAAAGGTGAAGTAACGGACACAACTCTTTGCATACAGATTAGCCAGCTGTTTAGGCTGAGGATGAAAAGTTATGTGGACATTCCATTATGCTTAAGTACCACTCTGAACTACCCGTGATTACCTCCCAGAAGAGGCAATGTTGAGGTTATGTGAGGTCTGTCTGTCTGTCTGTGATCAACATATCTCCAAGAGGAATGGTCAAATTCCCGTTTGCCGTAAACACGAGAGGACATAGGAGGTCAACTTTCCTCTAGTGCCGCCAATCAGTAGCCATGGGTTCCAGCCTGATTCGCTGCGTTCCGCCGATCTGACGATGTCGCTGCGCTACTCAGTCTGGACAGAGGCTGCTTGACTCGTGATTTCATAACGTCGACTGTTACGTAGCCACGTTGATGCTGATATGTCATCAGCCAGCGCCACTCTGTCCATGCTTCTCACTGTTGAAAAGAATAGCGCCGTTCGAGACTTGAGAATAAAAACCTATACGGTAAGTAAACGATTCAGTAGTACACTGTCAGAATCAGTAGTACCAAAATACTGACGGCTGCGTGGGGCGAGTTTAGTGAATGATAAGGGGACGTTGCAGGACAACAGCAGTAGCTGTGTGGGGTGAGTTTAGTGAATGATAAGGGGACGATGCAGGACAACAGCAGTATCTGTGTGGGGTGAGTTTAGTGAATGATAAGGGGACGATGCAGGACAACAGCAGTAGCTGCGTGGGGTGAGTTTAGTGAATGATAGGGGGACGTTGCAGGACAACAGCAGTAGCTGCGTGGGGTGAGTTTAGTGAATGATAAGGTGGCGATGCAGGACAACAGCAGTAGCTGCGTGGGGTGAGTTTAGTGAATGATAAGGGGACGTTGCAGGACAACAGCAGTAGCTGCGTGGGGTGAGTTTAGTGAATGATAAGGTGGCGATGCAGGACAACAGCAGTAGCTGCGTGGGGTGAGTTTAGTGAATGATAAGGGGACGATGCAGGACAACAGCAGTAGCTGTGTGGGGTGAGTTTAGTGAATGATAAGGGGACGATGCAGGACAACAGCAGTAGCTGTGTGGGGTGAGTTTAGTGAATGATAAGGTGGCGATGCAGGACAACAGCAGTAGCTGTGTGGGGTGAGTTTAGTGAATGATAAGGGGACGTTGCAGGACAATAGCAGTAGCTGTGTGGGGTGAGTTTAGTGAATGATAAGGGGACGTTGCAGGACAATAGCAGTAGCTGCGTGGGGTGAGTTTAGTGAATGATAAGGTGGCGATGCAGGACAACAGCAGTAGCTGCGCAGTGTGCATTGATACAACGTCAAACTGGTGTTTTTCTTCACCCGGCTGCACCACAGATCAATCAGAAGCCACGGTTCCATTTCAAGCTTCATATGTCCCTCCTACCTGGAGAATAGGAGACTGAGTTGCGAAGTGACATTTTCAGATCCGTGGAACGCAGCGAATCAGGTGTTGTTGAGCAGCCTGCACCGCTCAGTTCACATGAGTGTGATTTTAGGCCTATGCTTAACCTGAAATTAACTTGTTACGTGGTTTAATGTTTTGTTTTTGCGTCACTTCATTGTGTGTGTGTGTGTGTGTGTGTGTGTGTGTGTGTGTGTGTGTGTGTGTGTGTGTGTGTGTGTGTGTGTGTGTGTGTGTGTGTGTGTGTGTGCGCGACTGTGCGCGCGCGCGCGTGCGCAGCCTCATTATACAGCTGTTCATTTAAGCCAAGTCTAAACTAGATTCAAACATAATTGAAGAGTGCCATAGGCATGAGAGCGCACGCACACACTCACACACACACACACACACACTCAATGTAAGCTGTATCTCACACCCAGCTTGTTTAAGATAATGCAGAGAGAGAGAGAGAGAGACAGAGAGAGATGCAGATAGACGGAGAACGAAGGGGAGAATGAACAGAGGAGGATGTGTAGAGAGGTGGAAGGGGTGGTGGGGGGCCCCGGGGGGCCCTGGGGAGGAGGAGGATGAGGGGGTAGAAATGAGGAGAGTGAGACGATGAATCCTTCACACGCGTTACTCTCGTCAGCTGTGAGCTAATTGGCTGTGTCTATATTTATCTTTCATTTAGCCGCAATGCCTCGATCCGCTCCGTCACGTGAGCGCGCTTCACACCCACCAGTCCCCCGCATCTGTGTAAACAAGGTGTCTACCACGTACTCTCTCTCTCTCTCTCTCTCTCTCTCTCTCTCTCTGTCTGTCTGTCTCTCTCTCCCTCCCTCCCTCCCTCCCTCTCCTCTGATCCTTACCTCTCATTTGGTGTTGACACGCACGCACGCACGCACGCACGCACGCACGCACGCACGCACGCACGCACGCACGCACGCACGCACGCACGCACGCACGCACGCACGCACGCACGCACGCACGCACGCACGCACGCACGCACGCACGCACACACACACACACACACACACACACACACACACACACACACACACACACATGGTTCCTCTCCTGCTCTCTCTGGGTTTGCATAATCCCTGTCTCTCCCGGCCTATACCCTAATAATCTGTGTCTCCTTGACCTATTTGAGCTGTAGTTATTCTATCCTGCTACCTCTCTCTCTCTCTCTCTCTCTCTCTCTCCCCCGTAGGTGCTGTGTGCGTGTGTGCGTGCGTGCTTGTTCGTGCGTATAGAATAGATGTTGCTGTGATATGAAACATTGATGAGGGACTGTGCAGCTCTTGCACATGCCTGTGGCAGTCATCCTCTCTGATTTACTGTGGGAGACACGAAACCATCCACCTTCCTTCCGTCTCTGTCTCCTCGCTTCGCTTGCTGTGTGTCTGTCATTTTCCCTCCTCCATGGTTTCCTCTTCGTCTTCCTCACAAAGCTTCTATACCCATGTAGAAAAAGTGTTTTTTTTACTTCAGTTAAAACAGTTTGACGGCCGCTAATTGTTTACTCCAGGGTTCCGCCGCTGCATAATACGACATACCCGCTATTTGTTTAATGCGTTTAATTCGCTGTATTTTAATAATTAAAAAGAAACTCCGTCTTTGCTGCAGAGCTGGTGGAAGGAGCTTCTTGTTATGATGTCGAAACCGGAAATCGACCCATGCGCTGGGCTGCTAGGGCTTCTGGGAAATTGAGTCCAATGCAAGTGAACGGATGACATGGCCTCATGGAATGCAGTCTTATGCACCCGTTTTGTGGCGTACCAAGATGGCGGGTGGTGCGATCGAAGCAAACACACGGAGCTACCTATTTTCGGCGGATTTTCGCCGATCAAAAGCCCAGATACTTCAGCGTATGATCTAAAGGTAATAAAACAATCTCGGCAGCGTAGAATATTTGATTAAAATGCGGGTAAATCGTATTATGGAGTCAAAGTGTTTCATTAAAGTATCAATACCGCAACGTAGAACTACTCCGTTCAGTCCAGAATTCAAAGTATTGGCATCAAAATGTACTAAAAGTACTCATTGTGCAGAATGTCCCATTTCATTCCAAGCATTAGTTTTGCACAAAATACACTCCTTGGGCTAAAAAACGGCCATAGACATCGTGACAAATGTGATGAGGTGGGCACATTTTGGGCCAGTGGCTATGGCTGCTTTTAGCCCAAGGGGTGTAATTTGGGCAAAACTAATGCTTGGAATGGATTCAGAATCATAGTTTGACATGTCACATGCTACTTAAATTTCGTCAACAAATAAAAACTAGACTTAAATGTTAGGAAGGTACAAGTGGACAAGAGATCCAGTATAAGTAAAAAGACACATGTCATTTTACACTTGGTCCATGCTGAAAATAGCACATCTACAAGCTCACAAAGAGTCGCAGCGCGGCAATTTTCAGCAGTCATTACGACGGCATCAAGGCCCACCAAAAAACATTTTAGTCGACTAAATCAACTGTAGATTTAGTCGACTAAAATATGATTTTTAAGTTGACTAAAACACTTAAAATTGA
>NW_027638610.1:0-20308 GCF_951216825.1 Electrona antarctica
ATCAGCCCAATATCAGCATCAGCCCAATATCAGCATCAGCCCAATATCAGCATCAGCCCAATATCAGCATCAGCCCAATATCAGCATCAGCCCAATATCAGCATCAGCCCAATATCAGCATCAGCCCAATATCAGCATCAGCCCAATATCAGCATCAGCCCAATATCAGCATCAGCCCAATATCAGCATCAGCCCAATATCAGCATCAGCCCAATATCAGCATCAGCCCAATATCAGCATCAGCCCAATATCAGCATCAGCCCAATATCAGCATCAGCCCAATATCAGCATCAGCCCAATATCAGCATCAGCCCAATATCAGCATCAGCCCAATATCAGCATCAGCCCAATATCAGCATCAGCCCAATATCAGCATCAGCCCAATATCAGCATCAGCCCAATATCAGCATCAGCCCAATATCAGCATCAGCCCAATATCAGCATCAGCCCAATATCAGCATCAGCCCAATATCAGCATCAGCCCAATATCAGCATCAGCCCAATATCAGCATCAGCCCAATATCAGCATCAGCCCAATATCAGCATCAGCCCAATATCAGCATCAGCTGATATTATATCATATTGGGCTGCTTCTCTGCCCCCAGCCAAGCTTATAGGCCTGCAGAGTGTCTAGGGCTGATGCTGATATGGGCTGATGCTGATATTGGGCTGATGCTGATATTGGGCTGATGCTGATATTGGGCTGATGCTGATATTGGGCTGATGCTGATATTGGGCTGATGCTGATATTGGGCTGATGCTGATATTGGGCTGATGCTGATATTGGGCTGATGCTGATATTGGGCTGATGCTGATATTGGGCTGATGCTGATATTGGGCTGATGCTGATATTGGGCTGATGCTGATATTGGGCTGATGCTGATATTGGGCTGATGCTGATATTGGGCTGATGCTGATATTGGGCTGATGCTGATATTGGGCTGATGCTGATATTGGGCTGATGCTGATATTGGGCTGATGCTGATATTGGGCTGATGCTGATATTGGGCTGATGCTGATATTGGGCTGATGCTGATATTGGGCTGATGCTGATATTGGGCTGATGCTGATATTGGGCTGATGCTGATATTGATGCTGATATTGGGCTGATGCTGATATTGGGCTGATGCTGATATTGGGGCTGATGCTGATATTGGGCTGATGCTGATATTGGGCTGATGCTGATATTGGGCTGATGCTGATATTGGGCTGATGCTGATATTGGGCTGATGCTGATATTGGGCTGATGCTGATATTGGGCTGATGCTGATATTGGGCTGATGCTGATATTGGGCTGATGCTGATATTGGGCTGATGCTGATATTGGGCTGATGCTGATATTGGGCTGATGCTGATATTGGGCTGATGCTGATATTGGGCTGATGCTGATATTGGGCTGATGCTGATATTGGGCTGATGCTGATATTGGGCTGATGCTGATATTGGGCTGATGCTGATATTGGGCTGATGCTGATATTGGGCTGATGCTGATATTGGGCTGATGCTGATATTGGGCTGATGCTGATATTGGGCTGATGCTGATATTGGGCTGATGATGCTGATATTGGGCTGATGCTGATATTGGGCTGATGCTGATATTGGGCTGATGCTGATATTGGGCTGATGCTGATATTGGGCTGATGCTGATATTGGGCTGATGCTGATATTGGGCTGATGCTGATATTGGGCTGATGCTGATATTGGGCTGATGCTGATATTGGGCTGATGCTGATATTGGGCTGATGCTGATATTGGGCTGATATTGATATTGGGCTGATATAGGCCTGCAGAGTGTCTAGTTTTGAAGATACAGACTCTGCTAAGCAAAAGTGAACAGGGCCAAACTGGGCTTATTTCGCTGTGAAAGTGACATTTAGGCACGGACTTGGAAAACCTTGTCTGAACCCCTCCATCCTTCCTGTAGCTGCTCAGACTCTGCTTCTCTGCCCCCAGCCAAGCTTATAGGCCTGCAGAGTGTCTAGTTTTGAAGATACAGACTCTGCTAAGCAAAAGTGAACAGGGCCAAACTGGGCTTATTTCGCTGTGAAAGTGACATTTAGGCACGGAGTTGGAAAACCTTGTCTGAACCCCTCCATCCTTCCTGTAGCTGCTCAGACTCTGCTTCTCTGCCCCCAGCCAAGCTTATAGGCCTGCAGAGTGTCTAGTTTTGAAGATACAGACTCTGCTAAGCAAAAGTGAACAGGGCCAAACTGGGCTTATTTCGCTGTGAAAGTGACATTTAGGCACGGAGTTGGAAAACCTTGTCTGAACCCCTCCATCCTTCCTGTAGCTGCTCAGACTCTGCTTCTCTGCCCCCAGCCAAGCTTATAGGCCTGCAGAGTGTCTAGTTTTGAAGATACAGACTCTGCTAAGCAAAAGTGAACAGGGCCAAACTGGGCTTATTTCGCTGTGAAAGTGACATTTAGGCACGGAGTTGGAAAACCTTGTCTGAACCCCTCCATCCTTCCTGTAGCTGCTCAGACTCTGCTTCTCTGCCCCCAGCCAAGCTTATAGGCCTGCAGAGTGTCTAGTTTTGAAGATACAGACTCTGCTAAGCAAAAGTGAACAGGGCCAAACTGGGCTTATTTCGCTGTGAAAGTGACATTTAGGCACGGAGTTGGAAAACCTTGTCTGAACCCCTCCATCCTTCCTGTAGCTGCTCAGACTCTGCTTCTCTGCCCCCAGCCAAGCTTATAGGCCTGCAGAGTGTCTAGTTTTGAAGATACAGACTCTGCTAAGCAAAAGTGAACAGGGCCAAACTGGGCTTATTTCGCTGTGAAAGTGACATTTAGGCACGGAGTTGGAAAACCTTGTCTGAACCCCTCCATCCTTCCTGTAGCTGCTCAGACTCTGCTTCTCTGCCCCCAGCCAAGCTTATAGGCCTGCAGAGTGTCTAGTTTTGAAGATACAGACTCTGCTAAGCAAAAGTGAACAGGGCCAAACTGGGCTTATTTCGCTGTGAAATTTCGATGTCACTTTCACAGCGAAATAAGCCCAGTTTGGCCCTGTTCACTTTTGCTTAGCAGAGTCTGTATCTTCAAAACTAGACACTCTGCAGGCCTATAAGCTTGGCTGGGGGCAGAGAAGCAGAGTCTGAGCAGCTACAGGAAGGATGGAGGGGTTCAGACAAGGTTTTCCAACTCCGTGCCTAAATGTCACTTTCACAGCGAAATAAGCCCAGTTTGGCCCTGTTCACTTTTGCTTAGCAGAGTCTGTATCTTCAAAACTAGACACTCTGCAGGCCTATAAGCTTGGCTGGGGGCAGAGAAGCAGAGTCTGAGCAGCTACAGGAAGGATGGAGGGGTTCAGACAAGGTTTTCCAACTCCGTGCCTAAATGTCACTTTCACAGCGAAATAAGCCCAGTTTGGCCCTGTTCACTTTTGCTTAGCAGAGTCTGTATCTTCAAAACTAGACACTCTGCAGGCCTATAAGCTTGGCTGGGGGCAGAGAAGCAGAGTCTGAGCAGCTACAGGAAGGATGGAGGGGTTCAGACAAGGTTTTCCAACTCCGTGCCTAAATGTCACTTTCACAGCGAAATAAGCCCAGTTTGGCCCTGTTCACTTTTGCTTAGCAGAGTCTGTATCTTCAAAACTAGACACTCTGCAGGCCTATAAGCTTGGCTGGGGGCAGAGAAGCAGAGTCTGAGCAGCTACAGGAAGGATGGAGGGGTTCAGACAAGGTTTTCCAACTCCGTGCCTAAATGTCACTTTCACAGCGAAATAAGCCCAGTTTGGCCCTGTTCACTTTTGCTTAGCAGAGTCTGTATCTTCAAAACTAGACACTCTGCAGGCCTATAAGCTTGGCTGGGGGCAGAGAAGCAGAGTCTGAGCAGCTACAGGAAGGATGGAGGGGTTCAGACAAGGTTTTCCAACTCCGTGCCTAAATGTCACTTTCACAGCGAAATAAGCCCAGTTTGGCCCTGTTCACTTTTGCTTAGCAGAGTCTGTATCTTCAAAACTAGACACTCTGCAGGCCTATAAGCTTGGCTGGGGGCAGAGAAGCAGAGTCTGAGCAGCTACAGGAAGGATGGAGGGGTTCAGACAAGGTTTTCCAACTCCGTGCCTAAATGTCACTTTCACAGCGAAATAAGCCCAGTTTGGCCCTGTTCACTTTTGCTTAGCAGAGTCTGTATCTTCAAAACTAGACACTCTGCAGGCCTATAAGCTTGGCTGGGGGCAGAGAAGCAGAGTCTGAGCAGCTACAGGAAGGATGGAGGGGTTCAGACAAGGTTTTCCAACTCCGTGCCTAAATGTCACTTTCACAGCGAAATAAGCCCAGTTTGGCCCTGTTCACTTTTGCTTAGCAGAGTCTGAATCTTCAAAACTAGACACTCTGCAGGCCTATAAGCTTGGCTGGGGGCAGAGAAGCAGAGTCTGAGCAGCTACAGGAAGGATGGAGGGGTTCAGACAAGGTTTTCCAACTCCGTGCCTAAATGTCACTTTCACAGCGAAATAAGCCCAGTTTGGCCCTGTTCACTTTTGCTTAGCAGAGTCTGTATCTTCAAAACTAGACACTCTGCAGGCCTATAAGCTTGGCTGGGGGCAGAGAAGCAGAGTCTGAGCAGCTACAGGAAGGATGGAGGGGTTCAGACAAGGTTTTCCAACTCCGTGCCTAAATGTCACTTTCACAGCGAAATAAGCCCAGTTTGGCCCTGTTCACTTTTGCTTAGCAGAGTCTGTATCTTCAAAACTAGACACTCTGCAGGCCTATAAGCTTGGCTGGGGGCAGAGAAGCAGAGTCTGAGCAGCTACAGGAAGGATGGAGGGGTTCAGACAAGGTTTTCCAACTCCGTGCCTAAATGTCACTTTCACAGCGAAATAAGCCCAGTTTGGCCCTGTTCACTTTTGCTTAGCAGAGTCTGTATCTTCAAAACTAGACACTCTGCAGGCCTATAAGCTTGGCTGGGGGCAGAGAAGCAGAGTCTGAGCAGCTACAGGAAGGATGGAGGGGTTCAGACAAGGTTTTCCAACTCCGTGCCTAAATGTCACTTTCACAGCGAAATAAGCCCAGTTTGGCCCTGTTCACTTTTGCTTAGCAGAGTCTGTATCTTCAAAACTAGACACTCTGCAGGCCTATAAGCTTGGCTGGGGGCAGAGAAGCAGAGTCTGAGCAGCTACAGGAAGGATGGAGGGGTTCAGACAAGGTTTTCCAACTCCGTGCCTAAATGTCACTTTCACAGCGAAATAAGCCCAGTTTGGCCCTGTTCACTTTTGCTTAGCAGAGTCTGTATCTTCAAAACTAGACACTCTGCAGGCCTATAAGCTTGGCTGGGGGCAGAGAAGCAGAGTCTGAGCAGCTACAGGAAGGATGGAGGGGTTCAGACAAGGTTTTCCAAGTCCGTGCCTAAATGTCACTTTCACAGCGAAATAAGCCCAGTTTGGCCCTGTTCACTTTTGCTTAGCAGAGTCTGTATCTTCAAAACTAGACACTCTGCAGGCCTATATCAGCCCAATATCAATATCAGCCCAATATCAATATCAGCCCAATATCAGCATCAGCCCAATATCAGCATCAGCCCAATATCAGCATCAGCCCAATATCAGCATCAGCCCAATATCAGCATCAGCCCAATATCAGCATCAGCCCAATATCAGCATCAGCCCAATATCAGCATCAGCCCAATATCAGCATCAGCCCAATATCAGCATCAGCCCAATATCAGCATCAGCCCAATATCAGCATCAGCCCAATATCAGCATCAGCCCAATATCAGCATCAGCCCAATATCAGCATCAGCCCAATATCAGCATCAGCCCAATATCAGCATCAGCCCAATATCAGCATCAGCCCAATATCAGCATCAGCCCAATATCAGCATCAGCCCAATATCAGCATCAGCCCAATATCAGCATCAGCCCAATATCAGCATCAGCCCAATATCAGCATCAGCCCAATATCAGCATCAGCCCAATATCAGCATCAGCCCAATATCAGCATCAGCCCAATATCAGCATCAGCCCAATATCAGCATCAGCCCAATATCAGCATCAGCCCAATATCAGCATCAGCCCAATATCAGCATCAGCCCAATATCAGCATCAGCCCAATATCAGCATCAGCCCAATATCAGCATCAGCCCAATATCAGCATCAGCCCAATATCAGCATCAGCCCAATATCAGCATCAGCCCAATATCAGCATCAGCCCAATATCAGCATCAGCCCAATATCAGCATCAGCCCAATATCAGCATCAGCCCAATATCAGCATCAGCCCAATATCAGCATCAGCCCAATATCAGCATCAGCCCAATATCAGCATCAGCCCAATATCAGCATCAGCCCAATATCAGCATCAGCCCAATATCAGCATCAGCCCAATATCAGCATCAGCCCAATATCAGCATCAGCCCAATATCAGCATCAGCCCAATATCAGCATCAGCCCAATATCAGCATCAGCCCAATATCAGCATCAGCCCAATATCAGCATCAGCCCAATATCAGCATCAGCCCTAGACACTCTGCAGGCCTATAAGCTTGGCTGGGGGCAGAGAAGCAGCCCAATATGAAATAATATCAGCTGATGCTGATATTGGGCTGATGCTGATATTGGGCTGATGCTGATATTGGGCTGATGCTGATATTGGGCTGATGCTGATATTGGGCTGATGCTGATATTGGGCTGATGCTGATATTGGGCTGATGCTGATATTGGGCTGATGCTGATATTGGGCTGATGCTGATATTGGGCTGATGCTGATATTGGGCTGATGCTGATATTGGGCTGATGCTGATATTGGGCTGATGCTGATATTGGGCTGATGCTGATATTGGGCTGATGCTGATATTGGGCTGATGCTGATATTGGGCTGATGCTGATATTGGGCTGATGCTGATATTGGGCTGATGCTGATATTGGGCTGATGCTGATATTGGGCTGATGCTGATATTGGGCTGATGCTGATATTGGGCTGATGCTGATATTGGGCTGATGCTGATATTGGGCTGATGCTGATATTGGGCTGATGCTGATATTGGGCTGATGCTGATATTGGGCTGATGCTGATATTGGGCTGATGCTGATATTGGGCTGATGCTGATATTGGGCTGATGCTGATATTGGGCTGATGCTGATATTGGGCTGATGCTGATATTGGGCTGATGCTGATATTGGGCTGATGCTGATATTGGGCTGATGCTGATATTGGGCTGATGCTGATATTGGGCTGATGCTGATATTGGGCTGATGCTGATATTGGGCTGATGCTGATATTGGGCTGATGCTGATATTGGGCTGATGCTGATATTGGGCTGATGCTGATATTGGGCTGATATTGATATTGGGCTGATATTGATATTGGGCTGATATAGGCCTGCAGAGTGTCTAGTTTTGAAGATACAGACTCTGCTAAGCAAAAGTGAACAGGGCCAAACTGGGCTTATTTCGCTGTGAAAGTGACATTTAGGCACGGACTTGGAAAACCTTGTCTGAACCCCTCCATCCTTCCTGTAGCTGCTCAGACTCTGCTTCTCTGCCCCCAGCCAAGCTTATAGGCCTGCAGAGTGTCTAGTTTTGAAGATACAGACTCTGCTAAGCAAAAGTGAACAGGGCCAAACTGGGCTTATTTCGCTGTGAAAGTGACATTTAGGCACGGAGTTGGAAAACCTTGTCTGAACCCCTCCATCCTTCCTGTAGCTGCTCAGACTCTGCTTCTCTGCCCCCAGCCAAGCTTATAGGCCTGCAGAGTGTCTAGTTTTGAAGATACAGACTCTGCTAAGCAAAAGTGAACAGGGCCAAACTGGGCTTATTTCGCTGTGAAAGTGACATTTAGGCACGGAGTTGGAAAACCTTGTCTGAACCCCTCCATCCTTCCTGTAGCTGCTCAGACTCTGCTTCTCTGCCCCCAGCCAAGCTTATAGGCCTGCAGAGTGTCTAGTTTTGAAGATACAGACTCTGCTAAGCAAAAGTGAACAGGGCCAAACTGGGCTTATTTCGCTGTGAAAGTGACATTTAGGCACGGAGTTGGAAAACCTTGTCTGAACCCCTCCATCCTTCCTGTAGCTGCTCAGACTCTGCTTCTCTGCCCCCAGCCAAGCTTATAGGCCTGCAGAGTGTCTAGTTTTGAAGATACAGACTCTGCTAAGCAAAAGTGAACAGGGCCAAACTGGGCTTATTTCGCTGTGAAAGTGACATTTAGGCACGGAGTTGGAAAACCTTGTCTGAACCCCTCCATCCTTCCTGTAGCTGCTCAGACTCTGCTTCTCTGCCCCCAGCCAAGCTTATAGGCCTGCAGAGTGTCTAGTTTTGAAGATACAGACTCTGCTAAGCAAAAGTGAACAGGGCCAAACTGGGCTTATTTCGCTGTGAAAGTGACATTTAGGCACGGAGTTGGAAAACCTTGTCTGAACCCCTCCATCCTTCCTGTAGCTGCTCAGACTCTGCTTCTCTGCCCCCAGCCAAGCTTATAGGCCTGCAGAGTGTCTAGTTTTGAAGATACAGACTCTGCTAAGCAAAAGTGAACAGGGCCAAACTGGGCTTATTTCGCTGTGAAAGTGACATTTAGGCACGGAGTTGGAAAACCTTGTCTGAACCCCTCCATCCTTCCTGTAGCTGCTCAGACTCTGCTTCTCTGCCCCCAGCCAAGCTTATAGGCCTGCAGAGTGTCTAGTTTTGAAGATACAGACTCTGCTAAGCAAAAGTGAACAGGGCCAAACTGGGCTTATTTCGCTGTGAAAGTGACATTTAGGCACGGAGTTGGAAAACCTTGTCTGAACCCCTCCATCCTTCCTGTAGCTGCTCAGACTCTGCTTCTCTGCCCCCAGCCAAGCTTATAGGCCTGCAGAGTGTCTAGTTTTGAAGATACAGACTCTGCTAAGCAAAAGTGAACAGGGCCAAACTGGGCTTATTTCGCTGTGAAAGTGACATTTAGGCACGGAGTTGGAAAACCTTGTCTGAACCCCTCCATCCTTCCTGTAGCTGCTCAGACTCTGCTTCTCTGCCCCCAGCCAAGCTTATAGGCCTGCAGAGTGTCTAGTTTTGAAGATACAGACTCTGCTAAGCAAAAGTGAACAGGGCCAAACTGGGCTTATTTCGCTGTGAAAGTGACATTTAGGCACGGAGTTGGAAAACCTTGTCTGAACCCCTCCATCCTTCCTGTAGCTGCTCAGACTCTGCTTCTCTGCCCCCAGCCAAGCTTATAGGCCTGCAGAGTGTCTAGTTTTGAAGATACAGACTCTGCTAAGCAAAAGTGAACAGGGCCAAACTGGGCTTATTTCGCTGTGAAAGTGACATTTAGGCACGGAGTTGGAAAACCTTGTCTGAACCCCTCCATCCTTCCTGTAGCTGCTCAGACTCTGCTTCTCTGCCCCCAGCCAAGCTTATAGGCCTGCAGAGTGTCTAGTTTTGAAGATACAGACTCTGCTAAGCAAAAGTGAACAGGGCCAAACTGGGCTTATTTCGCTGTGAAAGTGACATTTAGGCACGGAGTTGGAAAACCTTGTCTGAACCCCTCCATCCTTCCTGTAGCTGCTCAGACTCTGCTTCTCTGCCCCCAGCCAAGCTTATAGGCCTGCAGAGTGTCTAGTTTTGAAGATACAGACTCTGCTAAGCAAAAGTGAACAGGGCCAAACTGGGCTTATTTCGCTGTGAAAGTGACATTTAGGCACGGAGTTGGAAAACCTTGTCTGAACCCCTCCATCCTTCCTGTAGCTGCTCAGACTCTGCTTCTCTGCCCCCAGCCAAGCTTATAGGCCTGCAGAGTGTCTAGTTTTGAAGATACAGACTCTGCTAAGCAAAAGTGAACAGGGCCAAACTGGGCTTATTTCGCTGTGAAAGTGACATCGAAATTTCACAGCGAAATAAGCCCAGTTTGGCCCTGTTCACTTTTGCTTAGCAGAGTCTGTATCTTCAAAACTAGACACTCTGCAGGCCTATAAGCTTGGCTGGGGGCAGAGAAGCAGAGTCTGAGCAGCTACAGGAAGGATGGAGGGGTTCAGACAAGGTTTTCCAACTCCGTGCCTAAATGTCACTTTCACAGCGAAATAAGCCCAGTTTGGCCCTGTTCACTTTTGCTTAGCAGAGTCTGTATCTTCAAAACTAGACACTCTGCAGGCCTATAAGCTTGGCTGGGGGCAGAGAAGCAGAGTCTGAGCAGCTACAGGAAGGATGGAGGGGTTCAGACAAGGTTTTCCAACTCCGTGCCTAAATGTCACTTTCACAGCGAAATAAGCCCAGTTTGGCCCTGTTCACTTTTGCTTAGCAGAGTCTGTATCTTCAAAACTAGACACTCTGCAGGCCTATAAGCTTGGCTGGGGGCAGAGAAGCAGAGTCTGAGCAGCTACAGGAAGGATGGAGGGGTTCAGACAAGGTTTTCCAACTCCGTGCCTAAATGTCACTTTCACAGCGAAATAAGCCCAGTTTGGCCCTGTTCACTTTTGCTTAGCAGAGTCTGTATCTTCAAAACTAGACACTCTGCAGGCCTATAAGCTTGGCTGGGGGCAGAGAAGCAGAGTCTGAGCAGCTACAGGAAGGATGGAGGGGTTCAGACAAGGTTTTCCAACTCCGTGCCTAAATGTCACTTTCACAGCGAAATAAGCCCAGTTTGGCCCTGTTCACTTTTGCTTAGCAGAGTCTGTATCTTCAAAACTAGACACTCTGCAGGCCTATAAGCTTGGCTGGGGGCAGAGAAGCAGAGTCTGAGCAGCTACAGGAAGGATGGAGGGGTTCAGACAAGGTTTTCCAACTCCGTGCCTAAATGTCACTTTCACAGCGAAATAAGCCCAGTTTGGCCCTGTTCACTTTTGCTTAGCAGAGTCTGTATCTTCAAAACTAGACACTCTGCAGGCCTATAAGCTTGGCTGGGGGCAGAGAAGCAGAGTCTGAGCAGCTACAGGAAGGATGGAGGGGTTCAGACAAGGTTTTCCAACTCCGTGCCTAAATGTCACTTTCACAGCGAAATAAGCCCAGTTTGGCCCTGTTCACTTTTGCTTAGCAGAGTCTGTATCTTCAAAACTAGACACTCTGCAGGCCTATAAGCTTGGCTGGGGGCAGAGAAGCAGAGTCTGAGCAGCTACAGGAAGGATGGAGGGGTTCAGACAAGGTTTTCCAACTCCGTGCCTAAATGTCACTTTCACAGCGAAATAAGCCCAGTTTGGCCCTGTTCACTTTTGCTTAGCAGAGTCTGTATCTTCAAAACTAGACACTCTGCAGGCCTATAAGCTTGGCTGGGGGCAGAGAAGCAGAGTCTGAGCAGCTACAGGAAGGATGGAGGGGTTCAGACAAGGTTTTCCAACTCCGTGCCTAAATGTCACTTTCACAGCGAAATAAGCCCAGTTTGGCCCTGTTCACTTTTGCTTAGCAGAGTCTGTATCTTCAAAACTAGACACTCTGCAGGCCTATAAGCTTGGCTGGGGGCAGAGAAGCAGAGTCTGAGCAGCTACAGGAAGGATGGAGGGGTTCAGACAAGGTTTTCCAACTCCGTGCCTAAATGTCACTTTCACAGCGAAATAAGCCCAGTTTGGCCCTGTTCACTTTTGCTTAGCAGAGTCTGTATCTTCAAAACTAGACACTCTGCAGGCCTATAAGCTTGGCTGGGGGCAGAGAAGCAGAGTCTGAGCAGCTACAGGAAGGATGGAGGGGTTCAGACAAGGTTTCCAATATCAGCATCAGCCCAATATCAGCATCAGCCCAATATCAGCATCAGCCCAATATCAGCATCAGCCCAATATCAGCATCAGCCCAATATCAGCATCAGCCCAATATCAGCATCAGCCCAATATCAGAATCAGCCCAATATCAGCATCAGCCCAATATCAGCATCAGCCCAATATCAGCATCAGCCCAATATCAGCATCAGCCCAATATCAGCATCAGCCCAATATCAGCATCAGCCCAATATCAGCATCAGCCCAATATCAGCATCAGCCCAATATCAGCATCAGCCCAATATCAGCATCAGCCCAATATCAGCATCAGCCCAATATCAGCATCAGCCCAATATCAGCATCAGCCCAATATCAGCATCAGCCCAATATCAGCATCAGCCCAATATCAGCATCAGCCCAATATCAGCATCAGCCCAATATCAGCATCAGCCCAATATCAGCATCAGCCCAATATCAGCATCAGCCCAATATCAGCATCAGCCCAATATCAGCATCAGCCCAATATCAGCATCAGCCCAATATCAGCATCAGCCCAATATCAGCATCAGCCCAATATCAGCATCAGCCCAATATCAGCATCAGCCCAATATCAGCATCAGCCCAATATCAGCATCAGCCCAATATCAGCATCAGCCCAATATCAGCATCAGCCCAATATCAGCATCAGCCCAATATCAGCATCAGCCCAATATCAGCATCAGCCCAATATCAGCATCAGCCCAATATCAGCATCAGCCCAATACCAGCATCAGCCCAATATCAGCATCAGCCCAATATCAGCATCAGCCCAATATCAGCATCAGCCCAATATCAGCATCAGCCCAATATCAGCATCAGCCCAATATCAGCATCAGCCCAATATCAGCATCAGCCCAATATCAGCATCAGCCCAATATCAGCATCAGCCCAATATCAGCATCAGCCCAATATCAGCATCAGCCCAATATCAGCATCAGCCCAATATCAGCATCAGCCCAATATCAGCATCAGCCCAATATCAGCATCAGCCCAATATCAGCATCAGCCCAATATCAGCATCAGCCCAATATCAGCATCAGCCCAATATCAGCATCAGCCCAATATCAGCATCAGCCCAATATCAGCATCAGCCCAATATCAGCATCAGCCCAATATCAGCATCAGCCCAATATCAGCATCAGCCCTAGACACTCTGCAGGCCTATAAGCTTGGCTGGGGGCAGAGAAGCAGCCCAATATGATATAATATCAGCTGATGCTGATATTGGGCTGATGCTGATATTGGGCTGATGCTGATATTGGGCTGATGCTGATATTGGGCTGATGCTGATATTGGGCTGATGCTGATATTGGGCTGATGCTGATATTGGGCTGATGCTGATATTGGGCTGATGCTGATATTGGGCTGATGCTGATATTGGGCTGATGCTGATATTGGGCTGATGCTGATATTGGGCTGATGCTGATATTGGGCTGATGCTGATATTGGGCTGATGCTGATATTGGGCTGATGCTGATATTGGGCTGATGCTGATATTGGGCTGATGCTGATATTGGGCTGATGCTGATATTGGGCTGATGCTGATATTGGGCTGATGCTGATATTGGGCTGATGCTGATATTGGGCTGATGCTGATATTGGGCTGATGCTGATATTGGGCTGATGCTGATATTGGGCTGATGCTGATATTGGGCTGATGCTGATATTGGGCTGATGCTGATATTGGGCTGATGCTGATATTGGGCTGATGCTGATATTGGGCTGATGCTGATATTGGGCTGATGCTGATATTGGGCTGATGCTGATATTGGGCTGATGCTGATATTGGGCTGATGCTGATATTGGGCTGATGCTGATATTGGGCTGATGCTGATATTGGGCTGATGCTGATATTGGGCTGATGCTGATATTGGGCTGATGCTGATATTGGGCTGATGCTGATATTGGGCTGATGCTGATATTGGGCTGATGCTGATATTGGGCTGATGCTGATATTGGGCTGATGCTGATATTGGGCTGATGCTGATATTGGGCTGATGCTGATATTGGGCTGATGCTGATATTGGGCTGATGCTGATATTGGGCTGATGCTGATATTGGGCTGATGCTGATATTGGGCTGATGCTGATATTGGGCTGATGCTGATATTGGGCTGATGCTGATATTGGGCTGATGCTGATATTGGGCTGATGCTGATATTGGGCTGATGCTGATATTGGGCTGATGCTGATATTGGGCTGATGCTGATATTGGGCTGATGCTGATATTGGGCTGATGCTGATATTGGGCTGATGCTGATATTGGGCTGATGCTGATATTGGGCTGATGCTGATATTGGGCTGATGCTGATATTGGGCTGATGCTGATATTGGGCTGATGCTGATATTGGGCTGATATTGATATTGGGCTGATATTGATATTGGGCTGATATAGGCCTGCAGAGTGTCTAGTTTTGAAGATACAGACTCTGCTAAGCAAAAGTGAACAGGGCCAAACTGGGCTTATTTCGCTGTGAAAGTGACATTTAGGCACGGACTTGGAAAACCTTGTCTGAACCCCTCCATCCTTCCTGTAGCTGCTCAGACTCTGCTTCTCTGCCCCCAGCCAAGCTTATAGGCCTGCAGAGTGTCTAGTTTTGAAGATACAGACTCTGCTAAGCAAAAGTGAACAGGGCCAAACTGGGCTTATTTCGCTGTGAAAGTGACATTTAGGCACGGAGTTGGAAAACCTTGTCTGAACCCCTCCATCCTTCCTGTAGCTGCTCAGACTCTGCTTCTCTGCCCCCAGCCAAGCTTATAGGCCTGCAGAGTGTCTAGTTTTGAAGATACAGACTCTGCTAAGCAAAAGTGAACAGGGCCAAACTGGGCTTATTTCGCTGTGAAAGTGACATTTAGGCACGGAGTTGGAAAACCTTGTCTGAACCCCTCCATCCTTCCTGTAGCTGCTCAGACTCTGCTTCTCTGCCCCCAGCCAAGCTTATAGGCCTGCAGAGTGTCTAGTTTTGAAGATACAGACTCTGCTAAGCAAAAGTGAACAGGGCCAAACTGGGCTTATTTCGCTGTGAAAGTGACATTTAGGCACGGAGTTGGAAAACCTTGTCTGAACCCCTCCATCCTTCCTGTAGCTGCTCAGACTCTGCTTCTCTGCCCCCAGCCAAGCTTATAGGCCTGCAGAGTGTCTAGTTTTGAAGATACAGACTCTGCTAAGCAAAAGTGAACAGGGCCAAACTGGGCTTATTTCGCTGTGAAAGTGACATTTAGGCACGGAGTTGGAAAACCTTGTCTGAACCCCTCCATCCTTCCTGTAGCTGCTCAGACTCTGCTTCTCTGCCCCCAGCCAAGCTTATAGGCCTGCAGAGTGTCTAGTTTTGAAGATACAGACTCTGCTAAGCAAAAGTGAACAGGGCCAAACTGGGCTTATTTCGCTGTGAAAGTGACATTTAGGCACGGAGTTGGAAAACCTTGTCTGAACCCCTCCATCCTTCCTGTAGCTGCTCAGACTCTGCTTCTCTGCCCCCAGCCAAGCTTATAGGCCTGCAGAGTGTCTAGTTTTGAAGATACAGACTCTGCTAAGCAAAAGTGAACAGGGCCAAACTGGGCTTATTTCGCTGTGAAAGTGACATTTAGGCACGGAGTTGGAAAACCTTGTCTGAACCCCTCCATCCTTCCTGTAGCTGCTCAGACTCTGCTTCTCTGCCCCCAGCCAAGCTTATAGGCCTGCAGAGTGTCTAGTTTTGAAGATACAGACTCTGCTAAGCAAAAGTGAACAGGGCCAAACTGGGCTTATTTCGCTGTGAAAGTGACATTTAGGCACGGAGTTGGAAAACCTTGTCTGAACCCCTCCATCCTTCCTGTAGCTGCTCAGACTCTGCTTCTCTGCCCCCAGCCAAGCTTATAGGCCTGCAGAGTGTCTAGTTTTGAAGATACAGACTCTGCTAAGCAAAAGTGAACAGGGCCAAACTGGGCTTATTTCGCTGTGAAAGTGACATTTAGGCACGGAGTTGGAAAACCTTGTCTGAACCCCTCCATCCTTCCTGTAGCTGCTCAGACTCTGCTTCTCTGCCCCCAGCCAAGCTTATAGGCCTGCAGAGTGTCTAGTTTTGAAGATACAGACTCTGCTAAGCAAAAGTGAACAGGGCCAAACTGGGCTTATTTCGCTGTGAAAGTGACATTTAGGCACGGAGTTGGAAAACCTTGTCTGAACCCCTCCATCCTTCCTGTAGCTGCTCAGACTCTGCTTCTCTGCCCCCAGCCAAGCTTATAGGCCTGCAGAGTGTCTAGTTTTGAAGATACAGACTCTGCTAAGCAAAAGTGAACAGGGCCAAACTGGGCTTATTTCGCTGTGAAAGTGACATTTAGGCACGGAGTTGGAAAACCTTGTCTGAACCCCTCCATCCTTCCTGTAGCTGCTCAGACTCTGCTTCTCTGCCCCCAGCCAAGCTTATAGGCCTGCAGAGTGTCTAGTTTTGAAGATACAGACTCTGCTAAGCAAAAGTGAACAGGGCCAAACTGGGCTTATTTCGCTGTGAAAGTGACATTTAGGCACGGAGTTGGAAAACCTTGTCTGAACCCCTCCATCCTTCCTGTAGCTGCTCAGACTCTGCTTCTCTGCCCCCAGCCAAGCTTATAGGCCTGCAGAGTGTCTAGTTTTGAAGATACAGACTCTGCTAAGCAAAAGTGAACAGGGCCAAACTGGGCTTATTTCGCTGTGAAAGTGACATTTAGGCACGGAGTTGGAAAACCTTGTCTGAACCCCTCCATCCTTCCTGTAGCTGCTCAGACTCTGCTTCTCTGCCCCCAGCCAAGCTTATAGGCCTGCAGAGTGTCTAGTTTTGAAGATACAGACTCTGCTAAGCAAAAGTGAACAGGGCCAAACTGGGCTTATTTCGCTGTGAAAGTGACATTTAGGCACGGAGTTGGAAAACCTTGTCTGAACCCCTCCATCCTTCCTGTAGCTGCTCAGACTCTGCTTCTCTGCCCCCAGCCAAGCTTATAGGCCTGCAGAGTGTCTAGTTTTGAAGATACAGAAGATACAGGCCCTGTTCAAAAGTGAACAGGGCCAAACTGGGCTTATTTCGCTGTGAAAGTGACATCGAAATTTCACAGCGAAATAAGCCCAGTTTGGCCCTGTTCACTTTTGCTTAGCAGAGTCTGTATCTTCAAAACTAGACACTCTGCAGGCCTATAAGCTTGGCTGGGGGCAGAGAAGCAGAGTCTGAGCAGCTACAGGAAGGATGGAGGGGTTCAGACAAGGTTTTCCAACTCCGTGCCTAAATGTCACTTTCACAGCGAAATAAGCCCAGTTTGGCCCTGTTCACTTTTGCTTAGCAGAGTCTGTATCTTCAAAACTAGACACTCTGCAGGCCTATAAGCTTGGCTGGGGGCAGAGAAGCAGAGTCTGAGCAGCTACAGGAAGGATGGAGGGGTTCAGACAAGGTTTTCCAACTCCGTGCCTAAATGTCACTTTCACAGCGAAATAAGCCCAGTTTGGCCCTGTTCACTTTTGCTTAGCAGAGTCTGTATCTTCAAAACTAGACACTCTGCAGGCCTATAAGCTTGGCTGGGGGCAGAGAAGCAGAGTCTGAGCAGCTACAGGAAGGATGGAGGGGTTCAGACAAGGTTTTCCAACTCCGTGCCTAAATGTCACTTTCACAGCGAAATAAGCCCAGTTTGGCCCTGTTCACTTTTGCTTAGCAGAGTCTGTATCTTCAAAACTAGACACTCTGCAGGCCTATAAGCTTGGCTGGGGGCAGAGAAGCAGAGTCTGAGCAGCTACAGGAAGGATGGAGGGGTTCAGACAAGGTTTTCCAACTCCGTGCCTAAATGTCACTTTCACAGCGAAATAAGCCCAGTTTGGCCCTGTTCACTTTTGCTTAGCAGAGTCTGTATCTTCAAAACTAGACACTCTGCAGGCCTATAAGCTTGGCTGGGGGCAGAGAAGCAGAGTCTGAGCAGCTACAGGAAGGATGGAGGGGTTCAGACAAGGTTTTCCAACTCCGTGCCTAAATGTCACTTTCACAGCGAAATAAGCCCAGTTTGGCCCTGTTCACTTTTGCTTAGCAGAGTCTGTATCTTCAAAACTAGACACTCTGCAGGCCTATAAGCTTGGCTGGGGGCAGAGAAGCAGAGTCTGAGCAGCTACAGGAAGGATGGAGGGGTTCAGACAAGGTTTTCCAACTCCGTGCCTAAATGTCACTTTCACAGCGAAATAAGCCCAGTTTGGCCCTGTTCACTTTTGCTTAGCAGAGTCTGTATCTTCAAAACTAGACACTCTGCAGGCCTATAAGCTTGGCTGGGGGCAGAGAAGCAGAGTCTGAGCAGCTACAGGAAGGATGGAGGGGTTCAGACAAGGTTTTCCAACTCCGTGCCTAAATGTCACTTTCACAGCGAAATAAGCCCAGTTTGGCCCTGTTCACTTTTGCTTAGCAGAGTCTGTATCTTCAAAACTAGACACTCTGCAGGCCTATAAGCTTGGCTGGGGGCAGAGAAGCAGAGTCTGAGCAGCTACAGGAAGGATGGAGGGGTTCAGACAAGGTTTTCCAACTCCGTGCCTAAATGTCACTTTCACAGCGAAATAAGCCCAGTTTGGCCCTGTTCACTTTTGCTTAGCAGAGTCTGTATCTTCAAAACTAGACACTCTGCAGGCCTATAAGCTTGGCTGGGGGCAGAGAAGCAGAGTCTGAGCAGCTACAGGAAGGATGGAGGGGTTCAGACAAGGTTTTCCAACTCCGTGCCTAAATGTCACTTTCACAGCGAAATAAGCCCAGTTTGGCCCTGTTCACTTTTGCTTAGCAGAGTCTGTATCTTCAAAACTAGACACTCTGCAGGCCTATAAGCTTGGCTGGGGGCAGAGAAGCAGAGTCTGAGCAGCTACAGGAAGGATGGAGGGGTTCAGACAAGGTTTTCCAACTCCGTGCCTAAATGTCACTTTCACAGCGAAATAAGCCCAGTTTGGCCCTGTTCACTTTTGCTTAGCAGAGTCTGTATCTTCAAAACTAGACACTCTGCAGGCCTATAAGCTTGGCTGGGGGCAGAGAAGCAGAGTCTGAGCAGCTACAGGAAGGATGGAGGGGTTCAGACAAGGTTTTCCAACTCCGTGCCTAAATGTCACTTTCACAGCGAAATAAGCCCAGTTTGGCCCTGTTCACTTTTGCTTAGCAGAGTCTGTATCTTCAAAACTAGACACTCTGCAGGCCTATAAGCTTGGCTGGGGGCAGAGAAGCAGAGTCTGAGCAGCTACAGGAAGGATGGAGGGGTTCAGACAAGGTTTTCCAACTCCGTGCCTAAATGTCACTTTCACAGCGAAATAAGCCCAGTTTGGCCCTGTTCACTTTTGCTTAGCAGAGTCTGTATCTTCAAAACTAGACACTCTGCAGGCCTATAAGCTTGGCTGGGGGCAGAGAAGCAGAGTCTGAGCAGCTACAGGAAGGATGGAGGGGTTCAGACAAGGTTTTCCAACTCCGTGCCTAAATGTCACTTTCACAGCGAAATAAGCCCAGTTTGGCCCTGTTCACTTTTGCTTAGCAGAGTCTGTATCTTCAAAACTAGACACTCTGCAGGCCTATAAGCTTGGCTGGGGGCAGAGAAGCAGAGTCTGAGCAGCTACAGGAAGGATGGAGGGGTTCAGACAAGGTTTTCCAACTCCGTGCCTAAATGTCACTTTCACAGCGAAATAAGCCCAGTTTGGCCCTGTTCACTTTTGCTTAGCAGAGTCTGTATCTTCAAAACTAGACACTCTGCAGGCCTATAAGCTTGGCTGGGGGCAGAGAAGCAGAGTCTGAGCAGCTACAGGAAGGATGGAGGGGTTCAGACAAGGTTTTCCAACTCCGTGCCTAAATGTCACTTTCACAGCGAAATAAGCCCAGTTTGGCCCTGTTCACTTTTGCTTAGCAGAGTCTGTATCTTCAAAACTAGACACTCTGCAGGCCTATAAGCTTGGCTGGGGGCAGAGAAGCAGAGTCTGAGCAGCTACAGGAAGGATGGAGGGGTTCAGACAAGGTTTTCCAACTCCGTGCCTAAATGTCACTTTCACAGCGAAATAAGCCCAGTTTGGCCCTGTTCACTTTTGCTTAGCAGAGTCTGTATCTTCAAAACTAGACACTCTGCAGGCCTATAAGCTTGGCTGGGGGCAGAGAAGCAGAGTCTGAGCAGCTACAGGAAGGATGGAGGGGTTCAGACAAGGTTTTCCAACTCCGTGCCTAAATGTCACTTTCACAGCGAAATAAGCCCAGTTTGGCCCTGTTCACTTTTGCTTAGCAGAGTCTGTATCTTCAAAACTAGACACTCTGCAGGCCTATAAGCTTGGCTGGGGGCAGAGAAGCAGAGTCTGAGCAGCTACAGGAAGGATGGAGGGGTTCAGACAAGGTTTTCCAACTCCGTGCCTAAATGTCACTTTCACAGCGAAATAAGCCCAGTTTGGCCCTGTTCACTTTTGCTTAGCAGAGTCTGTATCTTCAAAACTAGACACTCTGCAGGCCTATAAGCTTGGCTGGGGGCAGAGAAGCAGAGTCTGAGCAGCTACAGGAAGGATGGAGGGGTTCAGACAAGGTTTTCCAACTCCGTGCCTAAATGTCACTTTCACAGCGAAATAAGCCCAGTTTGGCCCTGTTCACTTTTGCTTAGCAGAGTCTGTATCTTCAAAACTAGACACTCTGCAGGCCTATAAGCTTGGCTGGGGGCAGAGAAGCAGAGTCTGAGCAGCTACAGGAAGGATGGAGGGGTTCAG